>NC_134899.1:1274637-1349637 GCF_041734735.1 Babylonia areolata
TTTGTGTGTGTGTGTGTGTGTGTGTGTGTGTGTGTGTGTGTGTGTGTGTGTTGTTAGGGAGGGAAGGAGAGAGAGAGAGAATGTGCGTGTAGGCGTGTGTGTATGTGCACATGTGAATAGATACGTATCCTATCTTCCTGAATATGTAGTGCTGGTGCATGTGGTGTCTGTGGAAAGAAAGAAACGTCTCCTGACTGTACGTCAGGGAGAAAGCACACTGCATCACCGTCACATGATGACGGAGAGAGTGGAACGTTGTTCATCACCCACTGCCCTTCAGACTGCACTGTTCTGTGCCCTGCAGACTGCACTGTCCTCCAAACACCCACTGCCCTACAGACTGTACTGTTCTCCAAACACCCACTGCCCTTCAGACTGCACTGTTCTGTGCCCTGCAGACTGCACTGTCCTGTGCCCTTCAGACTGCACTGTTCTGTGCCCTGCAGACTGCACTGTCCTCCAAACACTCACTGCCCTACAGACTACACTGTCCTCCAAACACTCACTGCCCTACAGACTGCACTGTCCTCCAAACACCCACTGCCCTTCAGACTGCACTGTCCTCCAAACACTCACTCCCCTACAGACTACACTGTCCTCCAAACACCCACTGCCCTGCAGACTGCACTGTCCTCCAAACACCCACTGCCCTTCAGACTGCACTGTCCTCCAAACACCCACTGCCCTTCAGACTGCACTGTCCTCCAAACACCCACTGCCCTACAGACTACACTGTTCTCCAAACACTCACTGCCCTACAGACTACACTCCCCTACAGACTACACTGTCCTCCAAACACTCACTGCCCTACAGACTACACTGTCCTCCAAACACTCACTGCCCTACAGACTACACTGTCCTCCAAACACTCACTCCCCTACAGACTGCACTGTTCTCCAAACACTCACTCCCCTACAGACTACACTGTCCTCCAAACACTCACTGCCCTACAGACTGCACTGTCCTCCAAACACCCACTGCCCTACAAACACCCACTGCCCTACAGACTGCACTGTCCTCCAAACACCCACTGTCCTCCAAACACCCACTGCCCTACAGACTGCACTGTCCTCCAAACACTCACTGCCCTACAGACTGTACTGTTCTCCAAACACCCACTGCCCTACAGACTGTACTGTTCTGTGCCCTTCAGACTGCACTGTCCTGTGCCCTTCAGACTGCACTGTCCTGTGCCCTTCAGACTGCACTGTTCTGTGCCCTGCAGACTACACTGTCCTCCAAACACTCACTGCCCTACAGACTACACTGTCCTCCAAACACTCACTGCCCTACAGACTACACTGTTCTCCAAACACTCACTCCCCTACAGACTACACTGTTCTCCAAACACTCACTGCCCTACAGACTACACTGATGTCCTCCAAACACTCACTGCCCTACAGACTACACTGTCCTCCAAACACTCACTGCCCTACAGACTACACTGTCCTCCAAACACTCACTCCCCTACAGACTGCACTGTTCTCCAAACACTCACTCCCCTACAGACTACACTGTCCTCCAAACACTCACTGCCCTACAGACTGCACTGTCCTCCAAACACCCACTGCCCTACAAACACCCACTGCCCTACAGACTGCACTGTCCTCCAAACACCCACTGCCCTACAGACTGCACTGTCCTCCAAACACTCACTGCCCTACAGACTGCACTGTCCTCCAAACACCCACTGCCCTACAGACTACACTGTCCTCCAAACACTCACTTCCCTTCAGACTACACTGTCCTCCAAACACTCACTGCCCTACAGACTGCACTGTCCTCCAAACACTCACTTCCCTTCAGACTACACTGTCCTCCAAACACTCACTGCCCTACAGACTGCACTGTCCTCCAAACACTCACTTCCCTTCAGACTACACTGTCCTCCAAACACTCACTGCCCTACAGACTACACTGTCCTCCAAACACTCACTGCCCTACAGACTACACTGTCCTCCAAACACTCACTCCCCTTCAGACTACACTGTCCTCCAAACACTCACTGCCCTACAGACTACACTGTTCTCCAAACACTCACTTCCCTACAGACTACACTGTTCTCCAAACACTCACTGCCCTACAGACTACACTGTCCTCCAAACACTCACTGCCCTACAGACTACACTGTTCTCCAAACACTCACTGCCCTACAGACTACACTGTTCTCCAAACACTCACTGCCCTACAGACTACACTGATGTTCTCCAAACACCCACTCCCCTACAGACTACACTGTCCTCCAAACACCCACTACCCTACAGACTACACTGTTCTCCAAACACCCACTACCGTACAGACTACACTGTCCTCCAAACACCCACTACCGTACAGACTACACTGTCCTCCAAACACTCACTCCCCTACAGACTACACTGTTCTCCAAACACTCACTGCCCTACAGACTACACTGTTCTCCAAACACCCACTGCCCTACAGACTGCACTGTTCTCCAAACACTCACTGCCCTACAGACTGCACTGTCCTCCAAACACTCACTGCCCTACAGACTGCACTGTTCTCCAAACACTCACTGCCCTACAGACTGCACTGTTCTCCAAACACTCACTGCCCTACAGACTGCACTGTTCTCCAAACACTCACTGCCCTACAGACTGCACTGTCCTCCAAACACTCACTGCCCTACAGACTGCACTGTCCTCCAAACACTCACTGCCCTACAGACTGCACTGTTCTCCAAACACTCACTCCCCTACAGACTACACTGTTCTCCAAACACTCACTGCCCTACAGACTACACTGTCCTCCAAACACTCACTCCCCTACAGACTACACTCCCCTACAGACTACACTGTTCTCCAAAACCTCACCCCCCACCCCCCCAGCCCCCTAAAGGCAAAAGAAATGCACTTTATGTAAACCCATTAACAGTGCCCTTTTGCTGGGATGGAAATTCCCTGGCTGATGGAAGAGAGAGAGAGAGAGAGAGAGAGAGAGAGAGAGAGAAGCATTTTTCCCTCTTCTGTTCATACGTCATCTGTTCGTTCCACGTATATTTCCCCTCCCACCTCCACCCCCGCCCCCAAATTGACGTCCCTTAATGGGAAAAGCAGAAGAAGAAAGAAAGAAAAAAAAAATCAAAGAAAAAGATGGCAGGAGGGAAGGTAAACCATCCACTGCCTTTACCACTGCCGTACCCTTCCCCTTACACCACCCCCCACTCTCCTCCACCTTCCTCCCCATCCCCAACCGAAAAGAAGAAGGAAAGCACGGATGTAATTGCATTAACCATGGTCTTTGCTGTGGAAATTTAACCATGGTATTTGCTGTGGAAATTCCCATGGTCTTTGCTGTGGAAATTCCCATGGTCTCTGCTGTGGAAATTTAACCATGGTCTTTGCTGTGGAAATTCCCATGGCCTTTGCTGTGGAAATTTAACCATGGTCTTTGCTGTGGAAATTCCCATGGTCTTTGCTGTGGAAATTCCCATTCCCATGGTATTTGCTGTGGAAATTCCTAGGCACAAGTGGGATGTGAGAGAGGGGAAGGATGAGAGAGCTAGCCCATCATCGTTCTGTAGGTGATACAATCCGTCTGCCTCATCTGTCTATCTATATACATATGTAGTTAATGTATGTATTTAACATATATATTAACACACACACACATTTTGTATATATACATATATATATTAATGTCTCTCTCTCTCTCTCTCTTTCTCTCTCTCTACCACATGTCACCACCGTATCTCAATGAATTTGTTCGAACGGCAACAGAGTGTTATGATTCAGATAATCACACACACACACACACACACACACACACACACACACACACACACACACACACACACAAAACCCAGCAAACAAACAAACAAACAAACAAAAAACCCAACCACACAGACACATACAAAAAACAAAACAAAACAAGAAGAAAAAAAAGCCAACAAAAAAACCAACCACACATCCAAATCATGCAACAACAAAATAAAAAACAAACAATACAACAACAACAAAAAAAACAAAACAAAAAAAAACAACAACAACAACAAAATGTTCATTTCCAGAATTTGGACAAGGTGAATCTTCATTAATTTTTAATGTGGATGGTCTTAAGTTACAATGTAATACAAATTAATATATATATATATATATATGTTGGTGTTTTTTTTGGTTTTTTTTTTTGTATGGACTATTTATGCTGTACAGGATAATTGTTTTCATCTCAAGAACGACTCTACAAATAAAGGATAAATATACACTACTGTACAAGAGTGGATTTATCTTTGGTTGTCCATCAGTGGCATGTTGTAAAACCACTTTATTCTAAATGATGTGTCACACATATTTATGTATGACAAATATTTGTACCGTGCCTTAATTTGATGCAAAAAGGTTTCCAGTACTGGTGGTGTGCAATCTATTCTACATTTATAAATATTTAGCATGCAGGATTTAGAAATCTAGGATATCATCAGATGAAATTGTAAAGCAATTACAGAACAGAATAATCTTTTCTGTTAATTTTAAGTTTGAAATATGTTGGCATTTTTCGTTCAAAGTCCGTTCCAAAACAGACTAAAAGGAATTGACAATATTACATCTCCAAAACAGATGTTTGATATCCTCACTCTCTAAGTGGCAGAAGCTACATGTATCATCTTGGCAAATTTTCATTCTTTTCAGTATTTTGTTTGTTGCTATTATCCTATGAACAAGCCGAACCTGAAACCACTGGAGTCTAACTTCATTATTATTTTTTTAATTTTGTGAAATGTAAATATCCCAGTTTATATCTGTTCGTAACATATTGCTCCATCTTATGCAACAGTTCGGCTTCATATAGTTATCATTCATTATTTCATTGTATGCTTTAGTTCCTTTACTGACAGAATAAATAATCTGCAATGATTTTTTTAATATTCAAAGCTTTTTTTCTTTGTATACTAAAGTCAGACTTATCACAGTGTTTTTGATAGTCTGGATACAGCCGTGATAATCAATGAAATGTGTATTTACATCACATATTGTCTTAAATTGATTAAAACTGAGGAAGTTGCCATTATTGTGGTGGATAAAATTAATACCCTTTTCTGTCCATTGTTTGAACAATATATGCTTGTTTCCAATCCTGATGTTCTCGTTACAAAAATAGGTTCACATGTCATATATATATATGGCTTTACACACACACACACACACACACACACACACATATATATATATATATATAAATATATACTATTTTATTGTCCTTCAAATCAAGGGTACGAAAACTTCTGCTCCACAAACAATAACCGGCCTAAAAACATCATCCCTCTCTCTCTCTCTCTCTCTCTCTCTATATATATATATATATATATATATAATGTGTGTGTGTGTGTGTGTGTGTGTGTGTGTGTGTGTAAAGCCATATATATATGACATGTTTTCGGTGTCTGAAAATATTGTTCAACACACTGACTGGTACGTGTGGAATAAACACATTGAAGGTGTACATCCTAGTTCGGGCACAGTGAAAGAACCCCCGCACCACCAGCACCATCTGAAATACCGCCATGCAGCTCTCATGAATGCTAGTGGCAGGTGTTGTGCTCTGAGAGAGAGAGAGAGAGAGAGAGAGAGAGAGAGAGAGTGAGAGTGAGAGTAGAAAGAGAATGGAGAGAAAGAGATAGAGAGATATTTATAAGGGGAGGGGGAGGTGGGTGGCAGGAACGCGGGTTTTTGTGCACAGCACAGGTGTGGGTTATGTTTGGGTAAGGGATGTGTGTGCGCGCGTGTGTGTGTGTATGTGTGCGTGCGTGCGTGTGTGTGTGTGTGTGTGTGTGTGTGTGTGTGTGTGTGCGCGCGCTCTTACGTTCGTTGGTTTTTGTTTGTGTGTGTATGTGTGTGTGTAAAGCCATAAGAGCATTTCCTGCAGGGAGCTGTCACATGTTTGCTGTACATGGTGCACCAGGTGTGGTGTGCTGCTGTGAATCACGAATCTCCCGCCCACCCCTCACATCATTCAACAGACCCCCCCCCCCCCGCCCACCCCTCACATCATTCAACAGACCCCCCCCCCCCCGCCCACCCCTCACTGCATTCAACAGACCCCCCCCCCCCCGCCCACCCCTCACATCATTCAACAGACCCTTCCCCCCCCCCCCGCCCACCCCTCACTGCATTCAACAGACCCCCCTCCCCCCCCGCCCACCCCTCACATCATTCAACAGACCCCCCTCCCCCCGCCCACCCCTCACTGCATTGAACAGACCCCCCCCCCGCCCACCCCTCACATCATTCAACAGACCCCCCCCCCCCGCCCATACCTCACTGCATTCAACAGACCCCCCCCCCCGCCCACCCCTCACTGCATTCAACAGACCCCCCCCCCCGCCCACCCCTCACATCATTCAACAGACCCCCCCTCCCCCCGCCCACCCCTCACATCATTCAACAGACCCCCCTCCCCCCCGCCCACCCCTCACTGCATTCAACAGACCCCCCTCCCCCCGCCCACCCCTTACTGCATTCAACAGACCCCCCTCCCCCCGCCCACCCCTCACTGCATTCAACAGACCCCCCCCCCCCGCCCACCCCTCACATCATTCAACAGACCCCCCCCCCCCCCCCGCCCATACCTCACTGCATTCAACAGACCCCCCCCCCCCCCCCCGCCCACACCTCACTGCATTGAACAGACCCCCCCACCCCCACCCCTCACTGCATTCAACAGACCCCCCCCCCCCGCCCACCCCTCACTGCATTCAACAGACCCCCCCCCCCCCCCGCCCACCCCTCACTGCATTCAACAGACCTCCCTCCCCCCGCCCACCCCTCACTGCATTCAACAGATCCCCCCCCCCCGCCCACCCCTCACATCATTCAACAGACCCCCCCCCCCCGCCCATACCTCACTGCATTCAACAGACCCCCCCCCCCCGCCCACACCTCACTGCATTGAACAGACCCCCCCCCCCCCCGCCCATACCTCACTGCATTCAACAGACCCCCCGCCCACCCCTCACATCATTCAACAGACCCCCCCACCCCCCGCCCACCCCTCACATCATTCAACAGACCCCTCCCCCCCGCCCACCCCTCACTGCATTCAACAGACCCCCCCCCCTGCCCACCCCTCACTGCATTCAACAGACCCCCCCCCCCCGCCCACCCCTCACTGCATTCAACAGACCCCCCTCCCCCCGCCCACCCCTCACTGCATTCAACAGACCCCCCCCCCCCGCCCACCCCTCACTGCATTCAACAGACCCCCCTCCCCCCCCGCCCACCCCTCACATCATTCAACAGACCCCCCTCCCCCCCGCCCACCCCTGACATCATTCAACAGACACCCCCCCCCCGCCCACACCTCACTGCATTCAACAGACCCCTCCCCCCGCCCACCCCTCACATCATTCAACAGACCCCCCCCCCCGCCCACACCTCACATCATTCAACAGACCCCTCCCCCCCCCGCCCACACCTCACATCATTCAACAGACCCCTCCCCCCCGCCCACCCCTCACATCATTCAACAGACCCCCCCCCCCGCCCACCCCTCACTGCATTCAACAGACCCCCCCCCCCCCCGCCCACACCTCACTGCATTCAACAGACCCCCCCCCCCCTGCCCACCCCTCACTGCATTCAACAGACCCCCCCCCCCCGCCCACACCTCACTGCATTCAACAGACCCCCCCCCCGCCCACCCCTCACTGCATTCAACAGAACCCCCCCCCCCCCCCGCCCACACCTCACTGCATTCAACAGACCCCCCCCCCCTCCCACCGCCCACCCCTCACTGCATTCAACAGACCCCCCTCCCCCCCGCCCACCCCTCACTGCATTCAACAGACCCCCCCCCCCGCCCACACCTCACTGCATTCAACAGACCCCCCCCCCCCGCCCCGCCCACCCTTCCAGTGGGGGAACAGAGCTGACCCCGTGCTGTACTGTGCTGTCTGTCAGTGTGGGGGGAAACAGCATTGACCCCGTGCTGTTCTGTCTGTCAGTGTGGGGGGGAAACAGCATTGACCCCGTGCTGTTCTGTCTGTCAGTGTGGGGGGGAAACAGCATTGACCCCGTGCTGTGCTGTCTGTCAGTGTGGGGGGAAACAGCATTGACCCCGTGCTGTGCTGTCTGTCAGTGTGGAGGGAACAGCATTGACCCCGTGATGTGCTGTCTGTCAGTGGGGGGGAAACAGCATTGACCCCATGCTGTGCTGTCTGTCAGTGGGGGGGGGGGGAGACAGCATTGACTCCGTGCTGTGCTGTCTATCAGTGGGGGGGAAACAGCATTGACCCCGTGCTGTGCTGTCTGTCAGTGGGGGGGGGGGACAGCATTGACCCCGTGCTGTGCTGTCTGTCAGTGGGGGGGAAACAGCATTGACCCCGTGCTGTGCTGTCTGTCAGTGGGGGGGGGGGGGGACAGCATTGACCCCGTGCTGTTCTTCAGCTTATCCATTCTATCCTCAGTGAAATATTCATAATTGTCTGTCTGTCTGTCTGTTCATCTGTCTGTCAGTCTGTCTGTCAGTGGGGGGGGGGGGGGGGGGGCGGGGGGGGGGGGGCAGCATTGACCCCGTGCTGTGCTGTGCTGTGCTGTCTGTCAGTGTGTGTGTGTGTGTGTGGAAACAGCATTGACCCCGTGCTGTGCTGTGCTGTCCTGTCTGTCAGTGTGGGGGAACAGCATTGACCCCGTGCTGTGCTGTCCTGTCTGTCAGTGTGGGGGGAACAGCATTGACCCCGTGCTGTTCTTCAGCTTATCCATTCTATCCTCAATGAAACATTCATCATTGTCTGTCTGTCTGTCTGTTCATCTGTCTGTCAGTCTGTCTGTCTTCCATCTCTCTCCCCCCAAAAAAAAACAAGCCCCCCCCCACCTGCTGTATCCATCCACCAACACAGTGTTGCCGTGTTCCCCTCCCCCCCCACCCCCCACCTGCTGTATCCATCCACCAACACAGTGTTGCCGTGTCCCCCTCACCCCCCCACCTGCTGTATCCATCCACCAACACAGTGTTGCCGTGTTCCCCCTCACCCCCCCACCTGCTGTATCCATCCACCAACACAGTGTTGCCGTGTTCCCCCCCCCACCCCCCACCTGCTGTATCCATCCCCAACACAGTGTTGCCGTGTTCCCCCCCCCCACCCCCCACCTGCTGTATCCATCCACCAACACAGTGTTGCCGTGTCCCCCCCCCCCACCCCCCACCTGCTGTATCCATCCCCAACACAGTGTTGCCGTGTTCCCCCCCCCCCCACCTGCTGTATCCATCCACCAACACAGTGTTGCCGTGTTCCCCCCCCCCCCCACCTGCTGTATCCATCCACCAACACAGTGTTGCCGTGTTCCCCCCCCCCCCCGACCTGCTGTATCCATCCACCAACACAGTGTTGCTTTGTTCCCCCCCCCCCCCACCTGTTGTATCCATCCACCAACACAGTGTTGCCGTGTTCCCCCCCCCCACCCCCCACCTGCTGTATCCATCCACCAACACAGTGTTGCCGTGTCCCCCCCCCCCCCCACCTGTTGTATCCATCCACCAACACAGTGTTGCCGTGTCCCCCCCCCCACCCCCCACCTGCTGTATCCATCCACCAACAAAGTGTTGCCGTGTCCCCCCCCACCCCCCCCCCCCCACCCCCACCTGCTGTATCCATCCACCAACACAGTGTTGCCGTGTTCCCCCCCCCCCCCCCCACCTGCTGTATCCATCCACCAACACAGTGTTGCCGTGTCCCCGCCCCCTCCCCCCCCTGCTGTATCCATCCACCAACACAGTGTTGCCGTGTTCCCCCCCTCCCCCACCTGCTGTATCCATCCACCAACACAGTGTTGCCGTGTTCCCCCCCCCCCCACCTGCTGTATCCATCCACCAACACAGTGTTGCCGTGTTTCCACACAGATGACAGGCCAGGCTGAGGACGGCGTGGCGGAGGAGGGGGGTGAAGTGGGGGAGGAGGAGGGGGTCAACGAACGGATCGAGGAGCTGGCCAAACAGGTGGCCGAGCTGTCATCCCAGAGAGACACCGTCCTCCTCAGGTACAAGCTGCTGGTGGACGAACACCTCAGGGTGCTGGTGAGTCCGGGACTGGGGGTGTGGGTGTGGGACTGGAAGGGGTGGGTGTGACGGGGTGTGGGACTGGAAGGGGTGGGTGTAACGGGGTGTGGGACTGGAAGGGGTGGGTGTGACGGGGTGTGGGACTGGAAGGGGTGGGTGTGACGGGGTGTGGGACTGGAAGGGGTGGGTGTGACGGGGTGTGGGGGTGGGACTGGAAGGGGTGGGTGTGACGGGGTGTGGGACTGGAAGGGGTGGGTGTGACGGGGTGTGGGGGTGGGACTGGAAGGGGTGGGTGTGACGGGGTGTGGGTGTGGGACTGGAAGGGGTGGGTGTGACGGGGTGTGGATGTGGGACTGGAAGGGGTGGGTGTGACGGGGTGTGGGTGTGGGACTGGAAGGGGTGGGTGTGACGGGGTGTGGATGTGGGACTGGAAGGGGTGGGTGTGACGGGGTGTGGGTGTGGGACTGGAAGGGGTGGGTGTGACGGGGTGTGGATGTGGGACTGGGGGGGTGGGTGTGACGGGGTGTGGGGGTGGGACTGGAAGGGGTGGGTGTGACGGGGTGTGGATGTGGGACTGGAAGGGGTGGGTGTGACGGGGTGTGGGTGTGGGACTGGAAGGGGTGGGTGTGACGGGGTGTGGGACTGGGGGGGTGGGTGTGACGGGGTGTGGGTGTGGGACTGGAAGGGGTGGGTGTGACGGGGTGTGGGTGTGGGACTGGAAGGGGTGGGTGTGACGGGGTGTGGATGTGGGACTGGGTGGGTGGGTGTGACGGTGTGGGGGTGGGACTGGAAGGGGTGGGTGTGACGGGGTGTGGGTGTGGGACTGGAAGGGGTGGGTGTGACGGGGTGTGGATGTGGGACTGGGGGGGTGGGTGTGACGGGGTGTGGGTGTGGGACTGGAAGAGGTGGGTGTGACGGGGTGTGGGTGTGGGACTGGAGGGGTGGGTGTGACGGGGTGTGGGACTGGAAGGGGTGGGTGTGACGTGGTGTGGGTGTGGGACTGGAAGAGGTGGGTGTGACGGGGTGTGGGTGTGGGACTGGAGGGGTGGGTGTGACGGGGTGTGGGACTGGAAGGGGTGGGTGTGACGGGGTGTGGGTGTGTGATAGGAAGGGGTGGGTGTGACGGGGTGTGGATGTGGGACTGGGGGGGTGTGTGTGACGGGGTGTGGATGTGGGACTGGGGGGGTGGGTGTGACGGGGTGTGGATGTGGGACTGGGGGGGTGGGTGTGACGGGGTGTGGATGTGGGACTGGGGGTGTGTGTGTGACGGGGTGTGGATGTGGGACTGGGGGTGTGTGTGTGACGGGGTGTGGATGTGGGACTGGGGGGTGTGTGTGACGGGGTGTGGATGTGGGACTGGGGGGGGGTGTGACGGCAGGAGGATGAGGAGGGTGGTGGTTGCTGGTAAACAGATTGGGTTGTTGTGTGTTGGGTGGGGTGGTGTTAGGGTGTTGGGTGATGAGTGGACGTATGTGTATCTCCCCCCCCCCCCCTCTCTCTCTGTGTCTCTCTGTCTCTGTCTGTCTCCATTGAATTGTGAGCGACGTGTGTGAGTCTGGTAAATGTGTTTCAGAATGTAATGTTACAGTAGTATTGTCTATAACCAGGCTACCCTTTAAGAATGTGGGAAAGTGATCATCGATGTTAACATCACAGTTCAGTTTTATGTTGTTTCTTTTTTTTTCCCCTTTTTACTCTTAGCAGAATGTTTTGGGTTTTTTTTTTTTTATCTGTATAGCAACGCTATTCAGCTGTCTTTTCATATAACTTTTTTTTTATTGTCCTCCTTGCCAAAAGAATAGCAATGTCAGTGGCAGTAAAACAATGTTCGCGCCTCTCTCTCTCTCTCTCTCTCTCTGTCTGTCTGTCTGTCTCTCTGTATATACACACAACCCTGTGGACAGTTCTTTTGCGGTCATTATTGGTTGGTTTAAAAAAAATATATATATTTTTTTAAAATATTGTTTTAGCGGTCCAACATGTATTGTTTGCTGTTAAATGTCTGTGTAGGTCTGTGTCTGTCTTGTTTTAGGGGATGATGATGATGTCAGGTTGTTGAGGGGATGATGATGATGATGATGTTGATGATGTCAGGTTGTTGAGGGGATGATGATGATGATGTTGATGATGTCAGGTTGTTGAGGGGATGATGATGATGATGTTGATGATGTCAGGTTGTTGAGGGGATGGTGATGATGATGTTGATGATGTCAGGTTGTTGAGGGGATGGTGATGATGTCAGGTTGTTGAGGGGATGATTGATATTGATGATGTCAGGTTGTTGAGGGGATGATGATGATGATATTGATGATGTCAGGTTGTTGAGGGGATGGTGATGATGGTGTTGATGATGTCAGGTTGTTGAGGGGATGATGATGATGATGATATTGATGATGTCAGGTTGTTGAGGGGATGGTGATGTTGATGTTGATGTCAGGTTGTTGAGGGGATGATGATGATGCTGATGTTGATGTCAGGTTGTTGAGGGGATGGTGATGATGATGTTGATGATGTCAGGTTGTTGAGGGGATGGTGATGATGATGTTGATGATGTCAGGTTGTTGAGGGGATGGTGATGATGGTGATGATGATGTCAGGTTGTTGAGGGGATGGTGATGATGGTGATGATGATGTCAGGTTGTTCAGGAGATGTTGTTGGTGATGATGATGATGATGATGATGATGATGATGGTGATATCAGGTCGTTGCTCTGCCACACGGCCAGAGGGTACTGTCTTCTCGGCTGAATGAGAATGAGATCAAATTAGTGTGTGTGTGTGTATGTGTGTGTGTGTGTGTGTGTGTGTGTGTGTGTGTGTGTGTGTGTGTGTGTGTGTGTACAGAAGAGGGACGGGCGGGTGCAGGAGGAGCTGGGTGGCATGGTGGAGCGGGCAGGAGACCAGGTGGAGGAGACCCTGCGCTGTGAGCTGCTGGTCCTCCGGGAACAGCTCCGGGACCTCACTGAGGGTGTGCAGGTTGGTCTGATGGGATTCATTGGGCACTGTTCTGTGGGCACTGTTGTGTGGGCACTGTTCTGTGGGCACTGTTGTGTGGGCACTGTTGTGTGGGCACTGTTGTGTGGTCTCTGTTGTGTGGGCACTGTTGTGTGGGCACTGTTGTGTGGTCTCTGTTCTGTGGGCACTGTTGTGTGGGCACTGTTGTGTGGGCACTGTTGTGTGGTCTCTGTTCTGTGGGCACTGTTGTGTGGTCTCTGTTCTGTGGGCACTGTTGTGTGGTCTCTGTTCTGTGGGCACTGTTCTGTGGGCACTGTTGTGTGGTCTCTGTTCTGTGGGCACTGTTCTGTGGGCACTGTTGTGTGGTCTCTGTTCTGTGGGCACTGTTGTGTGGTCTCTGGTCTGTGGGCACTGTTCTGTGGGCACTGTTCTGTGGGCACTGTTGTGTGGTCTCTGTTCTGTGGGCACTGTTGTGTGGGCACTGTTGTGTGGGCACTGTTGTGTGGTCTCTGTTCTGTGGGCACTGTTCTGTGGGCACTGTTGTGTGGTCTCTGTTCTGTGGGCACTGTTCTGTGGGCACTGTTGTGTGGGCACTGTTGTGTGGTCTCTGTTCTGTGGGCACTGTTGTGTGGTCTCTGTTCTGTGGGCACTGTTCTGTGGGCACTGTTGTGTGGTCTCTGTTCTGTGGGCACTGTTCTGTGGGCACTGTTGTGTGGTCTCTGTTCTGTGGGCACTGTTGTGTGGTCTCTGTTCTGTGGGCACTGTTGTGTGGGCACTGTTGTGTGGTCTCTGTTGTGTGGGCACTGTTGTGTGGTCTCTGTTCTGTGGGCACTGTTCTGTGGGCACTGTTGTGTGGGCACTGTTCTGTGGGCACTGTTGTGTGGGCACTGTTGTGTGGGCACTGTTGTGTGGTCACTGTTGTGTGGGCACTGTTCTGTGGGCACTGTTCTGTGGGCACTGTTCTGTGGGCACTGTTGTGTGGTCTCTGTTCTGTGGGCACTGTTCTGTGGGCACTGTTCTGTGGGCACTGTTGTGTGGTCTCTGTTCTGTGGGCACTGTTCTGTGGGCACTGTTCTGTGGGCACTGTTGTGTGGTCTCTGGTCTGTGGGCACTGTTCTGTGGGCACTGTTCTGTGGGCACTGTTGTGTGGGCACTGTTCTGTGGGCACTGTTGTGTGGTCTCTGGTCTGTGGGCACTGTTGTGTGGTCTCTGGTCTGTGGGCACTTACTGCTTCAGTTCTTTGTGCGAAACACACACACAGACATACACACATCTCTCTCGCTCTCTCTCTCTCTATATATATATATATATATGTATATGTATAGATATATATAGATATATGTATGTATGTGTATATATATATATATATATCTCTCTGTGTGTGTGTGTGTGTGTGTGTGTGTGTGTGTGGCCAACATTGCCACCCTCCTTCCCAATAAATACTGAATTTGTAACACAAATAAATCTTTTTAACTGCCATTTTGAAAACTGTCATGGTGGACACAGTTGTCAACGACATGACATGACTCATGTGGATCACATCACACCACCTCCACACATTGCCACCCATGTGGAACACATCACACCACATCCACACATCACACCACATCCACACATTGCCACCCATGTGGAACACATCACACCACATCCACACATCACACCACATCCACACATTATCACCCATGTGGAACACATCACACCACATCCACACATTATCACCCATGTGGAACACATCACACCACATCCACACATCACACCACATCCACACATTATCACCCATGTGGAACACATCACACCACATCCACACATCACACCAATCCACACATTATCACCCATGTGGAACACATCACACCACATCCACACATCACACCACATCCACACATTATCACCCATGTGGCACGCATCACACCACATCCACACATTACCACCCGTGTGGAACACATCACACCACATCCACACATCACACCACATCCACACATTATCACCCATGTGGAACACATCACACCACATCCACACATTACACCACATCCACACATTATCACCCATGTGGAACACATCACACCACATCCACACATTATCACCCATGTGGAACACATCACACCACATCCACACATTGCCACCCATGTGGAACACATCACACCACATCCACACATCACACCACATCCACACATTATCACCCATGTGGAACACATCACACCACATCCACACATCACATCCACACATTATCACCCATGTGGAACACATCACACCACATCCACACATCACACCACATCCACACATTATCACCCATGTGGAACACATCACACCACATCCACACATTACCACCCGTGTGGAACACATCACACCACATCCACACATCACACCACATCCACACATTATCACCCATGTGGAACACATCACACCACATCCACACATAACACCACATCCACACATTATCACCCATGTGGAACACATCACACCACATCACACATTATCACCCATGTGGAACAAATCACACCACATCCACACATCACACCACATCCACACATTACCACCCAGGTAGATTGTTGTTTGTTCAGGTGGTTTCACTGTTGTGAAGTGGGCGTCCTCTTCCTGTGATGTATTTCACACACCTAGAGCAGAGTGGCGTCCTCTTCCTGTGATGTATTTCACACACCTAGAGCAGAGTCCTCTTCCTGTGATGTATTTCACACACCTAGAGCAGAGTCCTCTTCCTGTGATGTATTTCACACACCTAGAGCAGAGTCCCCTTCCTGTGATGTATTTCACACACCTAGAGCAGAGTCCTCTTCCTGTGATGTATTTCACACACCTAGAGCAGAGTCCCCTTCCTGTGATGTATTTCACACACCTAGAGCAGAGTCCTCTTCCTGTGATGGATTTCACACACCTAGAGCAGAGTGACGTCCTCTTCCTGTGATGTATTTCACACACCTAGAGCAGAGTCCTCTTCCTGTGATGTATTTCACACACCTAGTGCAGAGTGACGTCCTCTTCCTGTGATGTATTTCACACACCTAGAGCAGAGTGACGTCCTCTTCCTGTGATGTATTTCACACACCTAGAGCAGAGTCCTCTTCCTGTGATGGATTTCACACACCTAGTGCAGAGTGACGTCCTCTTCCTGTGATGTATTTCACACACCTAGAGCAGAGTCCTCTTCCTGTGATGTATTTCACACACCTAGAGCAGAGTCCTCTTCCTGTGATGTATTTCACACACCTAGAGCAGAGTGGCGTCCTCTTCCTGTGATGTATTTCACACACCTAGAGCAGAGTGGCGTCCTCTTCCTGTGATGTATTTCACACACCTAGAGCAGAGTCCTCTTCCTGTGATGTATTTCACACACCCAGAGCAGAGTCCTCTTCCTGTGATGTATTTCACACACCTAGAGCAGAGTCCCCTTCCTGTGATGTATTTCACACACCTAGAGCAGAGTCCTCTTCCTGTGATGTATTTCACACACCTAGAGCAGAGTCCTCTTCCTGTGATGTATTTCACACACCTAGAGCAGAGTGGCGTCCTCTTCCTGTGATGTATTTCACACACCTAGAGCAGAGTCCCCTTCCTGTGATGTATTTCACACACCTAGAGCAGAGTGACGTCCTCTTCCTGTGATGTATTTCACACACCTAGTGCAGAGTGGCGTCCTCTTCCTGTGATGTATTTCACACACCTAGAGCAGAGTCCTCTTCCTGTGATGTATTTCACACACCTAGTGCAGAATGGCGTCCTCTTCCTGTGATGTATTTCACACACCTAGAGCAGAGTCCCCTTCCTGTGATGTATTTCACACACCTAGAGCAGAGTCCCCTTCCTGTGATGTATTTCACACACCTAGTGCAGAGTCCTCTTCCTGTGATGTATTTCACACACCTAGAGCAGAGTGGCGTCCTCTTCCTGTGATGTATTTCACACACCTAGAGCAGAGTCCTCTTCCTGTGATGTATTTCACACACCTAGAGCAGAGTCCTCTTCCTGTGATGTATTTCACACACCTAGAGCAGAGTCCTCTTCCTGTGATGTATTTCACACACCTAGAGCAGAGTCCTCTTCCTGTGATGTATTTCACACACCTAGTGCAGAGTGACGTCCTCTTCCTGTGATGTATTTCACACACCCAGAGCAGAGTCCTCTTCCTGTGATGTATTTCACACACCCAGAGCAGAGTCCTCTTCCTGTGATGTATTTCACACACCTAGTGCAGAGTGACGTCCTCTTCCTGTGATGTATTTCACACACCTAGTGCAGAGTCCTCTTCCTGTGATGTATTTCACACACCTAGAGCAGAGTCCTCTTCCTGTGATGTATTTCACACACCTAGAGCAGAGTCCTCTTCCTGTGATGTATTTCACACACCCAGAGCAGAGTCCTCTTCCTGTGATGTATTTCACACACCTAGAGCAGAGTCCCCTTCCTGTGATGTATTTCACACACCTAGAGCAGAGTCCTCTTCCTGTGATGTATTTCACACACCCAGAGCAGAGTCCTCTTCCTGTGATGTATTTCACACACCCAGAGCAGAGTCCTCTTCCTGTGATGTATTTCACACACCTAGAGCAGAGTCCTCTTCCTGTGATGTATTTCACACACCTAGTGCAGAGTCCTCTTCCTGTGATGTATTTCACACACCCAGAGCAGAGTCCTCTTCCTGTGATGTATTTCACACACCTAGAGCAGAGTCCTCTTCCTGTGATGTATTTCACACACCTAGAGCAGAGTCCTCTTCCTGTGATGTATTTCACACACCTAGAGCAGAGTCCTCTTCCTGTGATGTATTTCACACACCCAGAGCAGAGTGGCGTCCTCTTCCTGTGATGTATTTCACACACCCAGAGCAGAGTCCTCTTCCTGTGATGTATTTCACACACCTAGAGCAGAGTCCTCTTCCTGTGATGTATTTCACACACCCAGAGCAGAGTCTTTCACCTGACCCTCACTTTGGCTTTGTGTGCTGATCAGGTGTTGGTCTCCACCCTTCCCCAATCCTGGATTTTTAAAAAAAGAATTTTAAAAAACATAATTTATATACTTTAGCATCTATCGATCAATCCGCACTCATGAAGTGTGCACGCATGCACACACACAAACACACGCATATAGGCACACATACAGACACACACACATACACACAACACACACACACACACACACACACACACACACACAACAGGGTGGAAAAGAGAGAAAGAGACACAAACACACTGAGGGAACAGCGAGAGGTGTGAGACACAGACATACACACCAGCTGACAGACAGACAGACAGACGGACGGACAGAGAGGGGAGCAACAACGCTGAAGTCACTTATTGCCAGTTTCTGGACGTAACCTTCCAACCAGCCGCAGGGCGAGGGAAGGGAGAGCAGCCACTACAACCCGAAAGTTCTTTGCCCAACTTCCATTTTGATTATTTCCCTTGTGTCAAAGTGTAACTCGGGCTTTTGTTATACCCCATGATTATGATGGTGATTGTTATTGTTATTATTATTATTATTATTATTATTATTATTGTTATAAATTTTGAAACTTTTTGCTGCTTTGATTTAGGTGTAAACATGAAGACTGTCTTCTTTGTTTGTGTGCACATGTGTGTATTTTTGTGTTCATGTAAAGAGTTCGGCAAGTTATTTCTGTTTGAAGGATTTTCATAAAACAAACGAAACAAGACATTGTGAAGAAAAATGCATGCAGTGGAGCGCTTTTAGATTTCTGAATGTATCAGTCTACAAAATATAGACAAGATGTAAACAGAAATACATTGAAATTTAAATAGTAATGAAGAACTACCTTTGTGTGTGTGTACCCACACACACACACACCCACACACATCCCTAAGTGTGCAAAGAAACATAATCATGCATGCATGCATATATATGAAGAAAACACCTCTCAATCATTCTTTAAAAACAAGTACTTCACTATACTCTAGCACATGATGTAAAGTATGTTCCTGCAGATGATGTAAACTGCATTTCAAACACACTTACATAATGTGAATTATGTTGGTGATGTGAACTGTGTTCCTGCAGATGATGTGAACTGTGTTCCTGCAGATGATGTAAATTGTGTTTCTAACAAAATGAACATAATGTGAACGATGTTTCTAACTGCATGTGCATAATGTGAACTATGTTGGTGGCTACATGTGGATGGCGTGAACTATGTTGGTGGCAACACGTGCATAACGTGAGCTATGTTGGTGGCTACAGATGAGCTATATTGGTGGCTACACAATAGCTATGTTGGTGGCTACAGATGAGGCATGTTGGTGGCTACATGTGCAGGAGGAGGTGCAGCGGGTGCTGACAGCCCTGGATGAGGCCCCTGAAGCACAGCCCCACAGCAGGACCCCTGGGACGGACTCCATGGACCCCCAGGTCCGCCTGACACTGGACAGGCTGCTAGACCTCATCGGTGAGGTGGCCCTCCCTCCTTCCTCCCTCCTTTCTCCTCCCCCCTCCCTGCCCCCTCCCTCCTCCTCTCCCCTCCCTCCTTCCCCCTCCTCTCCCCTCCCCTCCCTCCTTCCTCCCTCCTTTCTCCCTCCCTCCTTCCTCCCTCCTTTCTCCCTCCCTCCTTCCTCCCTCCTTTCTCCTCCCCCCTCCCTGCCCCCTCCCCCCCTCCCTGCCCCCTCCTCCCTCCCTCCCCCCTCCCTGCCCCCTCCCTCCTTCCCCCACCCTCCCCCTCCCTCCTTCCCCCTCCCCACCCTCCCCCTCCCTCCTTCCCCCACTCTCCCCCTCCCTCCTCCCCCCCTCCCCACCCTCCCCCTCCCTCCTTCCCCCTCCTCCTCCCTCCTTCCTCCCTGATGCTGATTACATTAAAAAAAATTTTTTAAATTGTAAACAGATAATATGTCACATTTCATATTACCTCCCAAACGGTTTGAAATAAACAATGTGAGTATGAATTTGGCTGTGTGTGTGTGGTTGGTCATTTTCAGGCATGGCTGTGTAAAGGGGTGATTACCAGTGTACTGAGTCTAGATTAATTCATAGAAATACCTTTCATTCATTCATTCATACACCCTCTCATCACCATGCTGATGCTCCCAGGTGCGGACTACCAGAGGCTGGGTCTTCGCCTGACGGTGCCCCCCCCGGAGCTGGAGGCCCTGCAGCGGACCCCCCGGGACGCCCCCCCGACCCTCAGGGCACAGGCCGTGCTCCAGGCCTGGCTCCACCGGCGGGGCGGGGCTGGCTGCAGTGGGGGGCCTGGGGGGGCCGTGCCTCCTGCCGCCACTCACCTGATGCAGGCACTGAGGGACGTGGACAAGGACATGCACCACTGCCAGCGTGAGTTTGGGGGTTAGGGTGCAGGGGGAGGCAGTACCAGCTTTCAGTTTATCAAGGATGCATCACTGGGTTCAGACAAATCCTTTTATACACTGCGTTCCCATCTGTAAGGCAGATACCTCAGCAGCATCGTAACTCAGCTCACTGTCAGGCCTTGAGTGCATGAACATTGTGTACCTGTCAGAGTGGATTTCTTTGACAGAATTCTGCCAGCGGACAATACTCTTGTTGCCATGGGTTCTTTTTCAGTACGCCAAGTGCTTGTTGTACACAGGACCTCGGTTTATCGTCTGGCCCAAAAGCAAAAGACTAGGCGCTCAGTTTGATTTTCCGTTCAAACATAGAACAGGTGACACCTGGAATCAAATCCAGACCCTGACAGACACTGTTGACAGACACTGTTGACAGACACTGTTGGCAGACACTGTTGACAGACACTGTTGACAGACACTGTTGACAGACACAGACACTGTTGACAGACACTGTTGGCAGACACTGTTGACAGACACTGTTGACAGACACTGTTGGCAGACACAGACACTGTTGACAGACACTGTTGGCAGACACTGTTGGCAGACACAGACACTGTTGACAGACACTGTTGACAGACACAGACACTGTTGACAGACACTGTTGACAGACACTGTTGGCAGACACTGTTGGCAGACACTGTTGACAGACACTGTTGGCAGACACAGACACTGTTGACAGACACTGTTGGCAGACACTGTTGGCAGACACTGTTGACAGACACAGACACTGTTGACACTGTTGACAGACACTGTTGACAGACACTGTTGGCAGACACTGTTGACAGACACTGTTGACAGACACTGTTGACAGACACTGTTGACAGACACAGACACTGTTGACAGACACTGTTGACAGACACTGTTGACAGACACAGACACTGTTGACAGACACTGTTGACAGACACTGTTGGCAGACACTGTTGGCGGTTAAGCTTCTCCACCATTCCCCCCACCTTGCAGGAAGGCCTGGGATTGTTAATGGGGGTGGTGCAGGTGAGGAGAGTGGAGAGAGTGGCTGAGTTTAATATTGATGAAGGAGGAGGAGGACAATGATGCTGCTGCTGTGGAGGTCCATATAGGTTTGGGAAAGGCAGGTGTTGTGAGGAGGAGGAGGAGAATGACAATGGTGGTGTGGAGGTGCATATAGGTTTGGGAAAGGCAGGTGTTGTGAGGAGGAGGAGGAGAATGACAATGGTGGTGTGGAGGTCCATATAGGTTTGGGAAAGGCAGGTGTTGTGAGGAGGAGGAGGAGAATGACAATGGTGGTGTGGAGGTCCATATAGGTTTGGGAAAGGCAGGTGTTGTGAGGAGGAGGAGGAGAATGATGATGGTGGTGTGGAGGTCCATATTGGTTTGGGAAAGGCAGGTGTTGTGAGGAGGAGGAGGACAATGATGATGGTGGTGTGGAGGTCCATATAGGTTTGGGAAAGGCAGGTGTTGTGAAGAGGAGGAGGAGAATGAAAATGGTGGTGTGGAGGTCCATATAGGTTTGGGAAAGGCAGGTGTTGTGAAGAGGAGGAGGAGAATGAAAATGGTGGTGTGGAGGTCCATATAGGTTTGGGAAAGGCAGGTGTTGTGAAGAGGAGGAGGAGAATGACAATGGTGCTGTGGAGGTCCATATAGGTTTGGGAAAGGCAGGTGTTGTGAGGAGGAGGAGGAGAATGACAATGGTGGTGTGGAGGTCCATATAGGTTTGGGAAAGGCAGGTGTTGTGAGGAGGAGGAGGAGAATGACAATGGTGCTGTGGAGGTCCATATAGGTTTGGGAAAGGCAGGTGTTGTGAGGAGGAGGAGGAGAATGATGATGGTGGTGTGGAGGTCCATATAGGTTTTGGAAAGGCAGGTGTTGTGAGGAGGAGGAGGAGAATGACAATGGTGGTGTGGAGGTCCATATTGGTTTGGGAAAGGCAGGTGTTGTGAGGAGGAGGAGGAGAATGACAATGGTGGTGTGGAGGTCCATATAGGTTTGGGAAAGGCAGGTGTTGTGAGGAGGAGGAGGAGAATGACAATGGTGGTGTGGAGGTCCATATTGGTTTGGGAAAGGCAGGTGTTGTGAGGAGGAGGAGGAGAATGACAATGGTGGTGTGGAGGTCCATATTGGTTTGGGAAAGGCAGGTGTTGTGAGGAGGAGGAGGAGAATGACAATGGTGGTGTGGAGGTCCATATAGGTTTGGGAAAGGCAGGTGTTGTGAGGAGGAGGAGGAGAATGACAATGGTGGTGTGGAGGTCCATATAGGTTTGGGAAAGGCAGGTGTTGTGAGGAGGAGGAGGAGAATGACAATGGTGGTGTGGAGGTCCATATAGGTTTGGGAAAGGCAGGTGTTGTGAGGAGGAGGAGGAGAATGACAATGGTGGTGTGGAGGTCCATATAGGTTTGGGACAGGCAGGTGTTGTGAAGAGGAGGAGGAGAATGACAATGGTGGTGTGGAGGTCCATATTGGTTTGGGAAAGGCAGGTGTTGTGAGGAGGAGGAGGAGAATGACAATGGTGGTGTGGAGGTCCATATTGGTTTGGGAAAGGCAGGTGTTGTGAGGAGGAGGAGGAGAATGATGATGGTGGTGTGGAGGTCCATATTGGTTTGGGAAAGGCAGGTGTTGTGAGGAGGAGGAGGAGAATGATGATGGTGGTGTGGAGGTCCATATAGGTTTGGGAAAGGCAGGTGTTGTGAGGAGGAGGAGGAGAATGACAATGGTGGTGTGGAGGTCCATATAGGTTTGGGAAAGGCAGGTGTTGTGAGGAGGAGGAGGAGAATGATGATGGTGGTGTGGAGGTCCATATAGGTTTGGGAAAGGCAGGTGTTGTGAGGAGGAGGAGGAGAATGACAATGGTGGTGTGGAGGTCCATATAGGTTTGGGAAAGGCAGGTGTTGTGAGGAGGAGGAGGAGAATGATGATGGTGGTGTGGAGGTCCATATAGGTTTGGGAAAGGCAGGTGTTGTGAGGAGGAGGAGGAGAATGACAATGGTGGTGTGGAGGTCCATATAGGTTTGGGAAAGGCAGGTGTTGTGAGGAGGAGGAGGAGAATGACAATGGTGGTGTGGAGGTCCATATAGGTTTGGGAAAGGCAGGTGTTGTGAGGAGGAGGAGGAGAATGACAATGGTGGTGTGGAGGTCCATATTGGTTTGGGAAAGGCAGGTGTTGTGAGGAGGAGGAGGAGAATGACAATGGTGGTGTGGAGGTCCATATTGGTTTGGGAAAGGCAGGTGTTGTGAGGAGGAGGAGGAGAATGACAATGGTGGTGTGGAGGTCCATATAGGTTTGGGAAAGGCAGGTGTTGTGAGGAGGAGGAGGAGAATGACAATGGTGGTGTGGAGGTCCATATTGGTTTGGGAAAGGCAGGTGTTGTGAGGAGGAGGAGGAGAATGACAATGGTGGTGTGGAGGTCCATATAGGTTTGGGAAAGGCAGGTGTTGTGAGGAGGAGGAGGAGAATGACAATGGTGGTGTGGAGGTCCATATTGGTTTTGGAAAGGCAGGTGTTGTGAGGAGGAGGAGGAGAATGACAATGGTGGTGTGGAGGTCCATATTGGTTTGGGAAAGGCAGGTGTTGTGAGGAGGAGGAGGAGAATGACAATGGTGGTGTGGAGGTCCATATTGGTTTGGGAAAGGCAGGTGTTGTGAGGAGGAGGAGGAGAATGACAATGGTGGTGTGGAGGTCCATATTGGTTTGGGAAAGGCAGGTGTTGTGAGGAGGAGGAGGAGAATGACAATGGTGGTGTGGAGGTCCATATTGGTTTGGGAAAGGCAGGTGTTGTGAGGAGGAGGAGGAGAATGACAATGGTGGTGTGGAGGTCCATATAGGTTTTGGAAAGGCAGGTGTTGTGAGGAGGAGGAGGACAATGACAATGGTGGTGTGGAGGTCCATATTGGTTTGGGAAAGGCAGGTGTTGTGAGGAGGAGGAGGAGAATGACAATGGTGGTGTGGAGGTCCATATTGGTTTGGGAAAGGCAGGTGTTGTGAGGAGGAGGAGGAGAATGACAATGGTGGTGTGGAGGTCCATATTGGTTTGGGAAAGGCAGGTGTTGTGAGGAGGAGGAGGAGAATGATGATGGTGGTGTGGAGGTCCATATAGGTTTGGGAAAGGCAGGTGTTGTGAGTTGGAGGAGGAGAATGACAATGGTGGTGTGGAGGTCCATATAGGTTTGGGAAAGGCAGGTGTTGTGAAGAGGAGGAGGAGAATGATGATGGTGGTGTGGAGGTGCATATAGGTTTGGGAAAGGCAGGTGTTGTGAAGAGGAGGAGGAGAATGACAATGGTGGTGTGGAGGTCCATATAGGTTTGGGAAAGGCAGGTGGTTATCAAAGGGGGTGGTGGAGTTGAGGAGAGTGCAGAGGGTGGCCGGGTGATGGAATGACCTTTTGGGGGGCAGTGCACCACACCGTGGGCAGCCATGTAGCGGTCAGTCCCAGAGTCAGCACATTTTACAATCTTAGATTAAACATAATTGAAAATGAAAACTGTGCAGATTTTGGTCATACCTTACATAGATTTGGATTTTGAACACGTAGATTTGGATTTTGAACAGTCACAGTTGAATGTTAGATATACCAGATTTGGACAGGAAATGGAAGATGTTGAAATGGACACTATCATTCTGACAGACATGTCAGATGACCCCAACAAATGGTGAGCCTTTATTTGTGAGCATGGTTCTGACAGACATGTCAGATGACCCCAACAAATGGTGAGCCTTTATTTGTGAGCATGGTTCTGACAGACATGTCAGATGACCCCAACAAATGGTGAGCCTTTATTTGTGAGCATGGTTCTGACAGACATGTCAGATGACCCCCAGAAATGGTGAGCCTTTATTTGTGAGCAGCACACAGCACACCAGGCAGCACACAGCAGCTGTGCCAGAAATGTCCTCCTCTCTGTTGTTGGCTTTGTTTCTGTTGTGTCTTCCTGTTGTGTCTTGCTGTCCGTTCAGCATTGTGTTGTGTCTTCCTGTTCTGTGTCTTGCTGTCCGTTCAGCATTGTGTTGTGTCTTCCTGTTCTGTCTTGCTGTCCGTTCAGCATTGTGTTGTGTCTTCCTTTTCTGTCTTGCTGTCCGTTCAGCATTGTGTTGTGTCTTCCTGTTCTGTCTTGCTGTCCGTTCAGCATTGTGTTGTGTCTTCCTTTTCTGGTCCGTTCAGCATTGTGTTGTGTCTTCCTGTTCCGTCGTGCTGGTCCGTTCAGCATTGTGTTGTGTCTTCCTGTTCTGTCTTGCTGTCCGTTCAGCATTGTGTTGTGTCTTCCTGTTCTGTCTTGCTGTCCGTTCAGCATGGTGTTGTGTCTTCCTGTTCTGTCTTGCTGTCCGTTCAGCATTGTGTTGTGTCTTCCTGTTCTGTCTTGCTGTCCGTTCAGCATTGTGTTGTGTCTTCCTGTTCTGTCTTGCTGTCCGTTCAGCATTGTGTTGTGTCTTCCTGTTCTGTCTTGCTGTCCGTTCAGCATTGTGTTGTGTCTTCCTGTTCTGTCTTGCTGTCCGTTCAGCATTGTGTTGTGTCTTCCTGTTCTGTCTTGCTGTCCGTTCAGCATGGTGTTGTGTCTTCCTGTTCTGTCTTGCTCTCCGTTCAGCATTGTGTTGTGTCTTCCTGTTCTGTCTTGCTGTCGGTTCAGCATTGTGTTGTGTCTTCCTGTTCTGTCTTGCTGTCCGTTCAGCATTGTGTTGTGTCTTCCTGTTCTGTCTTGCTGTCTGTTCAGCATGGTGTTGTGTCTTCCTGTTCTGTCTTGCTGTCCGTTCAGCATTGTGTTGTGTCTTCCTGTTCTGTTGTGCTGTCCGTTCAGCATTGTGTTGTGTCTTCCTGTTCTGTCTTGCTGTCCGTTCAGCATTGTGTTGTGTCTTCCTGTTCTCTGTCTTGTTGGTCTGTTCAGCTTTGTGTTGTGTCTTCCTGTTCTGTCTTGCTGTCTGTTCAGCATTGTGTTGTGTCTTCCTGTTCTGTCTTGCTGTCCGTTCAGCATTGTGTTGTGTCTTCCTGTTCTGTCTTGCTGGTCCGTTCAGCATTGTGTTGTGTCTTCCTGTTCTGTCTTGCTGTCCGTTCAGCATTGTTTTGTGTCTTCCTGTTCTGTCTTGCTGGTCCGTTCAGCATTGTGTTGTGTCTTCCTGTTCTGTCTTGCTGTCCGTTCAGCATTGTGTTGTGTCTTCCTTTTCTGGTCCGTTCAGCATTGTGTTGTGTCTTCCTGTTCTGTCTTGCTGTCCGTTCAGCATTGTGTTGTGTCTTCCTGTTCTGTCTTGCTGTCCGTTCAGCATTGTGTTGTGTCTTCCTGTTCTGTCTTGCTGTCCGTTCAGCATTGTGTTGTGTCTTCCTTTTCTGGTCCGTTCAGCATTGTGTTGTGTTTTCCTGTTCTGTCTTTCTGGTCCGTTCAGCATTGTGTTGTGTCTTCCTGTTCTCTGTCTTTCTGGTCCGTTCAGCATTGTGTTGTGTCTTCCTGTTCTGTCTTGCTGTCCGTTCAGCATTGTGTTGTGTCTTCCTGTTCTGTCTTGCTGTCCGTTCAGCATTGTGTTGTGTCTTCCTGTTCTGTCTTGCTGTCCGTTCAGCATTGTGTTGTGTCTTCCTGTTCTGTCTTGCTGTCCGTTCAGCATGGTGTTGTGTCTTCCTGTTCTGTCTTGCTGTCCGTTCAGCATTGTGTTGTGTCTTCCTGTTCTGTCTTGCTGTCCGGTTCAGCATTGTGTTGTGTCTTCCTGTTCTGTCTTGCTGTCCGTTCAGCATTGTGTTGTGTCTTCCTGTTCTGTCTTGCTGTCTGTTCAGCATGGTGTTGTGTCTTCCTGTTCTGTCTTGCTGTCCGTTCAGCATTGTGTTGTGTCTTCCTGTTCTGTTGTGCTGTCCGTTCAGCATTGTGTTGTGTCTTCCTGTTCTGTCTTGCTGTCCGTTCAGCATTGTGTTGTGTCTTCCTGTTCTCTGTCTTGCTGGTCTGTTCAGCATTGTGTTGTGTCTTCCTGTTCTGTCTTGCTGTCCGTTCAGCATTGTGTTGTGTCTTCCTGTTCTGTCTTGCTGGTCCGTTCAGCATTGTGTTGTGTCTTCCTGTTCTGTCTTGCTGTCCGTTCAGCATTGTGTTGTGTCTTCCTGTTCTGTCTTGCTGGTCCGTTCAGCATTGTGTTGTGTCTTCCTGTTCTGTCTTGCTGTCCGTTCAGCATTGTGTTGTGTCTTCCTTTTCTGGTCCGTTCAGCATTGTGTTGTGTCTTCCTGTTCTGTCTTGCTGTCCGTTCAGCATTGTGTTGTGTCTTCCTGTTCTGTCTTGCTGTCCGTTCAGCATTGTGTTGTGTCTTCCTGTTCTGTCTTGCTGTCCGTTCAGCATTGTGTTGTGTCTTCCTTTTCTGGTCCGTTCAGCATTGTGTTGTGTTTTCCTGTTCTGTCTTTCTGGTCCGTTCAGCATTGTGTTGTGTCTTCCTGTTCTCTGTCTTTCTGGTCCGTTCAGCATTGTGTTGTGTCTTCCTGTTCTGTCTTGCTGTCCGTTCAGCATTGTGTTGTGTCTTCCTGTTCTGTCTTGCTGTCCGTTCAGCATTGTGTTGTGTCTTCCTGTTCTGTCTTGCTGTCTGTTCAGCATTGTGTTGTGTCTTCCTGATCTGTCTTGCTGTCCGTTCAGCATTGTGTTGTATCTTCCTGATCTGTCTTGCTGTCCGTTCAGCATTGTGTTGTGTCTTCCTGTTCTCTGTCTTGCTGTCCGTTCAGCATTGTGTTGTGTCTTCCTGTTCTGTCTTGCTGTCCGTTCAGCATTGTGTTGTGTCTTCCTGTTCTGTCTTGCTGTCCGTTCAGCATTGTGTTGTGTCTTCCTGTTCTGTCTTGCTGTCCGTTCAGCATTGTGTTGTGTCTTCCTGTTCTCTGTCTTGCTGTCCGTTCAGCATTGTGTTGTGTCTTCCTGTTCTCTGTCTTGCTGGTCCGTTCAGCATTGTGTTGTGTCTTCCTGTTCTCTGTCTTGCTGGTCCATTCAGCATTGTGTTGTGTCTTCCTTTTCTGGTCCGTTCAGCATTGTGTTGTGTCTTCCTCTTCTGGTCCGTTCAGCATTGTGTTGTGTCTTCCTGTTCTCTGTCTTCCTGGTCCGTTCAGCATTGTGTTGTGTCTTCCTGTTTTGTCTTGCTGTCCGTTCAGCATTGTGTTGTGTCTTCCTGTTCTCTGTCTTGCTGGTCTATTCAGCATTGTGTTGTGTCTTCCTGTTCTGTCTTGCTGTCCGTTCAGCATTGTGTTGTGTCTTCCTGTTCCGTCGTGCTGTCCGTTCAGCATTGTGTTGTGTCTTCCTTTTCTGGTCCGTTCAGCATTGTGTTGTGTCTTCCTGTTCTCTGTCTTGCTGGTCCATTCAGCATTGTGTTGTGTCTTCCTTTTCTGGTCCGTTCAGCATTGTGTTGTGTCTTCCTTTTCTGGTCCGTTCAGCATGGTGTTGTGTCTTCCTTTCTGGTCCTTTCAACATTGTGTTGTGTCTTCCTGTTCTCTGTCTTGCTGTCCGTTCAGCATTGTGTTGTGTCTTCCTGTTCTCTGTCTTGCTGGTCCGTTCAGCATTGTGTTGTGTCTTCCTGTTCTGTCTTGCTGGTCCGTTCAGCATTGTGTTGTGTCTTCCTTTTCTGGTCCGTTCAGCATTGTGTTGTGTCTTCCTGTTCTCTGTCTTTCTGGTCCGTTCAGCATTGTGTTGTGTCTTCCTTTTCTGGTCCGTTCAGCATTGTGTTGTGTCTTCCTGTTCTCTGTCTTTCTGGTCCGTTCAGCATTGTGTTGTGTCTTCCTGTTCTGTCTTGCTGGTCCGTTCAGCATTGTGTTGTGTCTTCCTTTTCTGGTCCGTTCAGCATTGTGTTGTGTCTTCCTGTTCTCTGTCTTTCTGGTCCGTTCAGCATTGTGTTGTGTCTTCCTTGTCTGGTCCGTTCAGCATTGTGTTGTGTCTTCCTGTTCTCTGTCTTTCTGGTCCGTTCAGCATTGTGTTGTGTCTTCCTTTTCTGGTCCGTTCAGCATTGTGTTGTGTCTTCCTGTTCTCTGTCTTTCTGGTCCGTTCAGCATTGTGTTGTGTCTTCCTGTTCTCTGTCTTTCTGGTCCGTTCAGCATTGTGTTGTGTCTTCCTGTTCTCTGTCTTGCTGGTCCGTTCAGCATTGTGTTGTGTCTTCCTTTTCTGGTCCGTTCAGCATTGTGTTGTGTCTTCCTGTTCTCTGTCTTTCTGGTCCGTTCAGCATTGTGTTGTGTCTTCCTTGTCTGGTCCGTTCAGCATTGTGTTGTGTCTTCCTGTTCTCTGTCTTTCTGGTCCGTTCAGCATTGTGTTGTGTCTTCCTTTTCTGGTCCGTTCAGCATTGTGTTGTGTCTTCCTTTTCTGGTCCGTTCAGCATTGTGTTGTCTTCCTTTTCTGGTCCGTTCAGCATTGTGTTGTGTCTTCCTGTTCTCTGTCTTGCTGGTCCGTTCAGCTACCTTGTGTTGTCCACACAGTATAGAATGCTTTTTGTCTTTTTCTCAGCTTGAAAATTGGGCAGTATTACTTTTTGAGGGGAGGGAGGGAGGCGCCTAGGACATGAGCAGTGTGCTAGCACTTTTAGAAAAATACCTGTTATTGTGTATGATTTGGTTTGTCATACCTGTTATATAAATTTTTTGTCATATTTATAACTGTTTTTCATGCCTGTTATTATATATATATATATATATATATATATATATATATATATATATATTGTTTGTCACACTCATGTCTTTGGTTTATGGGCTAAAAGTGACTGTGCCAAATGTTCTTTTCCCTGTGTTCCCCCGCGTTCTACTGGATCGGCGGTGACCGTACTATTCAGCCCTGATTTGACCCTGTGAGGCTGACTGAATGGTAGACAACAATGATGAATATATGAATGGATAAGTAAATAGATGAATGAATAAATATCAAGATAAACTGCTAGCACAGATTGTTCAACATTTTCAACTTGCCATGAAGAGGAAAACCAGTGTCTGTGATTGGTGTAATGAGGTCGCTAGTTATTTCTGTTTGAGGTTTTCCTCCTCGTTTATATATGTATATATATATATATATATATATATATATATATATATATATATATATATATATATATTTTTTTTTTTTTTTTTTTTTTTTTTTTTTTTTTTCGGTTCCATTTCCCCTGCAGACTGCATTAAAAGCACTGAAAATAAACCCAGCTGTATTGGCAGATTGGCAGATGGGTTCTCACACTGCAACAGTTGTTGAATAGATTATCTCCCTTGGACTGTCTGAATTTAGTTGGTTTCCCTCTGTCCACCCTCCTCTGTCCACCCTCCTCTGTCCACCCTCCTCACTCCTCTGTCCACCCTCCTCTGTCCACCCTCCTCTGTCCACCCTCCTCTGTCCACCCTCCTCTGTCCACCCTCCTCTGTCCACTCTCTTCTGTCCACCCTCCTCTGTCCACCTTCCTCTGTCCACCCTCCTCTGTCCACTCTCTTCTGTCCACCCTCCTCTGTCCACCTTCCTCTGTCCACCCTCCTCTGTCCACCCTCCTCTGTCCACCCTCCTCTGTCCACCCTCCTCTGTCCACCCTCCTCTGTCCACCCTCCTCTGTCCACTCTCTTCTGTCCACCCTCCTCTGTCCACCCTCCTCTGTCCACTCTCTTCTGTCCACCCTCCTCTGTCCACTCTCTTCTGTCCACCCTCCTCTGTCCACTCTCTTCTGTCCACCCTCCTCTGTCCACCCTCCTCTGTCCACCCTCCTCTCTCCACTCTCCTCTGTCCACCCTCCTCTGTCCACTCTCCTCTGTCCACCCTCCTCTGTCCACCCTCTGTCCACTCTCTTCTGTCCACCCTCCTCTGTCCTCCCTCCTCTGTCCACTCTCTTCTGTCCACCCTCCTCTGTCCTCCCTCTTCTGTCCACCCTCCTCTGTCCACCCTCCTCTGTCCACTCTCCTCTGTCCACCTTCCTCTGTCCACTCTCTTCTGTCCTCCCTCCTCTGTCCACCCTCCTCTGTCCACCCTCTGTCCACCCTCCTCTGTCCTCCCTCCTCTGTCCACTCTCTTCTGTCCTCCCTCCTCTGTCCACTCTCTGTCCACCTTCCTCTGTCCACCCTCCTCTGTCCACCCTCCTCTGTCCACCTTCCTCTGTCCACTCTCTTCTGTCCACCCTCCTCTGTCCACTCTCTTCTGTCCACTCTCCTCTGTCCACCCTCCTCTGTCCACCCTCCTCTCTCCACTCTCCTCTGTCCACCCTCCTCTGTCCACCCTCCTCTGTCCACCCTCTTCTGTCCACCCTCCTCTGTCCACCCTCCTCTGTCCACTCTCCTCTGTCCACCTTCCTCTGTCCACTCTCTTCTGTCCTCCCTCCTCTGTCCACCCTCCTCTGTCCACCCTCTTCTGTCCTCCCTCCTCTGTCCACTCTCTTCTGTCCTCCCTCTGTCCACTCTCTTCTGTCCACCCTCCTCTGTCCACCCTCCTCTGTCCACTCTCTTCTGTCCACCCTCCTCTGTCCACTCTCTGTCCACCTTCCTCTGTCCACCCTCCTCTGTCCACTCTCTTCTGTCCACTCTCTTCTGTCCACTCTCCTCTGTCCACCCTCCTCTGTTCACCCTCCTCTGTACACTCTCTTCTGTCCACTCTCTTCTGTCCACCCTCCTCTGTCCACCCTCCTCTGTCCACCCTCCTCTGTCCACTCTCTTCTGTCCACCCTCTTCTGTCCACCCTCCTCTGTCCACTCTCTGTCCACCCTCTGTCCTCCCTCCTCTGTCCTCCCACTATCCACCCTCCTCTATCCACCCTCCTCTGTCCACCCTCCTCTGTCCACCCTCTTCTGTCCACTCTCTCCTGTCCACCTTCCTCTGTCCTTCCTCCTCTGTCCACTCTCTTCTGTCCACCCTCCTCTGTCCACCCTCTTCTGTCCACCCTGTTCTGTCCACCATCCTCTGTCCACCCTTTGTCCACTCTCTTCTGTCCACCTTCCTCTGTCCACCCTTTGTCCACTCTCTTCTGTCCACTCTCTTCTGTCCACCCACTTCTGTCCACATTTTGTCCACCCTCCTCTGTCGACCCTGCTGTCCACCCTCCTCTGTCCACCCTCCTCTGTGCACCCTCCTCTGTCCACCCACTTCTGTCCACATTTTGTCCACCCTCCTCTGTCCACTCTCCTGTCCACTCTCTTCTGTCCACCCAGTTCTGTCCACATTTTGTCCACCCTCCTCTGTCGACCCTCCTGTCCACCCTCCTCTGTCCACTCTCTTCTGTCCACCCTCTTCTGTCCACCCACTTCTGTCCACATTTTGTCCACCCTCCTCTGTCCACCCTGTGTCCACTCTCTTCCGTCCACCCACTTCTGTCCACATTTTGTCCACCCTCCTCTGTCCACTCTCCTGTCCACCCTCCTCTGTGCACCCACTTCTGTCCACATTTTGTCCACCCTCCTCTGTCCACCCTGTGTCCACTCTCTTCTGTCCACCCACTTCTGTCCACATTTTGTCCACTCTCCTCTGTCCACCCTCCTCTGTTCACCCTCCTCTGTACACTCTCTTCTGTCCACTCTCTTCTGTCCACCCTCCTCTGTCCACCCTCCTCTGTCCACCCTCCTCTGTCCACTCTCTTCTGTCCACCCTCCTCTGTCCACCCTCCTCTGTCCACTCTCTGTCCACCCTCTGTCCTCCCTCCTCTGTCCTCCCACTATCCACCCTCCTCTATCCACCCTCCTCTGTCCACCCTCCTCTGTCCACCCTCCTCTGTCCACCCTCTTCTGTCCACTCTCTCCTGTCCACCTTCCTCTGTCCTTCCTCCTCTGTCCACTCTCTTCTGTCCACCCTCCTCTGTCCACCCTCTTCTGTCCACCCTGTTCTGTCCACCATCCTCTGTCCACCCTTTGTCCACTCTCTTCTGTCCACCTTCCTCTGTCCACCCTTTGTCCACTCTCTTCTGTCCACCCACTTCTGTCCACATTTTGTCCACCCTCCTCTGTCGACCCTGCTGTCCACCCTCCTCTGTCCACCCTCCTCTGTGCACCCTCCTCTGTCCACCCACTTCTGTCCACATTTTGTCCACCCTCCTCTGTCCACTCTCCTGTCCACTCTCTTCTGTCCACCCTCTTCTGTCCACCCACTTCTGTCCACATTTTGTCCACCCTCCTCTGTCGACCCTCCTGTCCACCCTTCTCTGTCCACCCTGTGTCCACTTTCTTCTGTCCACCCACTTCTGTCCACATTTTGTCCACCCTCCTCTGTCCACCCTGTGTCCACTTTCTTCTGTCCACCCACTTCTGTCCACATTTTGTCCACCCTCCTCTGTCGACCCTCCTGTCCACCCTTCTCTGTCCACCCACTTCTGTCCACATTTTGTCCACCCTCCTCTGTCCACCCTGTGTCCACTCTCTTCTGTCCACCCTCCTCTGTCGACCCTCCTGTCCACCCTCTGTCCACCCTCCCCTCTGTCCACCCTCTGTCCACCCTTCTCTGTCCACCCTCTGTCCACCCTCCCCTCTGTCCACCCTCCTCTGTCCACCCTTCTCTGTCCACCCTCCCAGTGGCTGAGTCTGTCGGGTGTTGGATGTGTGACCCAGTGTTGACCAGTGGTCAGGGCTTGATGTCTTGTTTCGGCATGGTGTGTCCTTGGGACAGGAGGAGAGGACTGGGCCCCAGTCACAGGTGAAGAAAAGCCAAGAGCAAATTGAGAGTTGTATGATCTTTAGTTTCTCCTCTGCAATGGGAAGTCATTTACAGCTGAGTCTTCCGTGAAGGACTAGGACTCTGATATTGGGAGGCACTATTGCACTGGCTCTTTGTGCTGCAGATTGGAGGGTGAGCTGGCCCTTGGGGACCATCCCAACACCAACTGTCCAAAAGCCCTCATGGCCAAGAGATTGGGAATGAACCTTGAGCAAGACACTCTCCACTATGATCTAATTCTCGCCCAGATAGTTGACACAGCGGGACAGCAGTTTCCTCTTCTGGGTTGGGGGGCCGGGAGGTTGGGTGGGAGGGGGGGGGGAGACGTTCGAAAATGAGGTCTGCATGAGACCAATATTTGAATGAATGAATAGTGAGTGGAAGATTATTCCATCATTTTCCACCAGAATACAGAAAGCTGGATTTGAAAAGGTTATTCCTTGGTCTAGGTAAGCAGAGCATGTGGATATGTCTGTGTTCATTAGTTTTAAAAGTGTCTGCTCAGCTGCCCATGGTTGGGTTGAGTCCTGTCGAGGTCTTTGGTATTGGTAGATTCTTGGAGGATTGTTGGTAGTGGTGGTCTCCACTCTGCAACAGATGCCCATTCAGTCTGGCTCTGCGACAAGTGATTATCGTCGTCTTTAGAGTCTTAGTAAGTGGTACCAAGCCTGCTGAAGGGACTCAGCAGCATTGCAGGTCTTCTCTGGTGTGTGGGCTCCTGGCGATCAGAAACATCGATAATTCCATGTGGACTGCCGACATGTAGTGCTATTTCTGTGTAAAGTCTTCAAAAGAATGAGAGATGCTAGATACGGTGATTGTCGCTGTGTGCAGAGACGCCAGTGTCCAGTCCAGAGCGCCAGGCCCTCAGGCAGTGTCTGCAGGCGGCCGTTGATCACGTGACCGACCCACGTGATGTGCTGGACCACCTGATCGCCCTCAACGAGTTGACCCCTGCCGCCATTGCCTTCGTGCAGGAGGTGAGTGTTTGGTGCAGGAGGGGAGGAGTGTTTGGTGCAGGAGGTGAGGAGTGTTTGATGCAGGTGAGGAGTGTTTGATGCAGGAGGTGAGGAATGTTTGGTGCAGGAGGTGAGGAGTGTTTGGTGCAGGAGGTGAGGTGAGGAGTGTTTGGTGCAGGAGGTGAGGAGTATTTGATGCAGGAGGTGAGGAGTATTTGATGCAGGAGGTGAGGAGTGTTTGGTGAGGAGTGTTTGGTGAGGAGTGTTTGGTGCAGGAGGTGAGGAGTGTTTGGTAAGGAGTGTTTGGTGAGGAGGTGAGGAGTGTTTGGTAAGGAGTGTTTGGTGCAGGAGGTGAGGAGTGTTTGGTAAGGAGTGTTTGGTGCAGGACGTGAGGAGTGTTTGGTGAGGAGTGTTTGGTGCAGGAGGTGAGGAGTGTTTGGTGAGGAGTGTTTGGTGCAGGAGGTGAGGAGTGTTTGGTGCAGGAGGGGAGGTGAGGAGTGTTTGGTGCAGGAGGTGAGGAGTGTTTGGTGCAGGAGGTGAGGTGAGGAGTGTTTGGTGCAGGAGGGGAGGTGAGGAGTGTTTGGTGCAGGAGGTGAGGTGAGGAGTGTTTGGTGAGGAGTGTTTGGTGAGGAATGTTTGGTGCAGGAGGTGAGGAGTGTTTGGTGAGGAGTGTTTGGTGCAGGAGTGTTTGGTGCAGGAGGTGAGGAGTGTTTGGTGAGGAGTGTTTGGTGCAGGAGGTGAGGTGAGGAGTGTTTGGTGCAGGAGGTGAGGAGTATTTGATGCAGGAGGTGAGGAGTGTTTGGTGAGGAGGTGAAGAGTGTTTGGTGCAGGAGGTGAGGAATGTTTGATGCAGGAGGTGAGGAATGTTTGGTGAGGAGTGTTTGGTGCAGGAGGTGAGGAGTGTTTGATGCAGGTGGTGAGGAGTGCTTGGTAAGGAGTGCTTGGTGCAGGAGGTGAGGAGTGTTTGGTGCAGGAGGTGAGGAATGTTTGGTGAGGAGTGTTTGGTGCAGGAGGTGAGGAATGTTTGGTGAGGAGTGTTTGGTGCAGGAGGTGAGGAGTGTTTGGTGAGGAGTGTTTGGTGCAGGAGGTGAGGAGTGTTTGGTAAGGAGTGCTTGGTGCAGGAGGTGAGGAGTGTTTGGTGCAGGAGGTGAGGAATGTTTGGTGAGGAGTGTTTGGTGAGGAGTGTTTGGTGCAGGAGGTGAGGAGTGTTTGGTGCAGGAGGTGAGGAATGTTTGGTGAGGAGTGTTTGGTGAGGAGTGTTTGGTGCAGGAGGTGAGGAGTGTTTGGTGAGGAGTGTTTGGTGCAGGAGGTGAGGAGTGTTTGGTGAGGAGTGTTTGGTGCAGGAGGTGAGGAGTGTTTGGTGCAGGAGGTGAGGAGTGTTTGGTGAGAAGTGTTTGGTGCAGGAGGTGAGGAGTGTTTGGTGAGGAGTGTTTGATGCAGGAGGTGAGGAGTGTTTGGTGCAGGAGGTGAGGAGTGTTTGATGCAGGAGGTGAGGAGTGTTTGGTGCAGGAGGTGAGGAGTGTTTGGTGAGGAGTGTTTGGTGCAGGAGTGTTTGGTGCAGGAGGTGAGGAGTGTTTGGTGAGGAGTGTTTGATGCAGGAGGTGAGGAGTGTTTGGTGCAGGAGGTGAGGAGTGTTTGGTGCAGGAGGTGAGGAGTGTTTGGTGAGGAGTGTTTGGTGCAGGAGGTGAGGAGTGTTTGGTGAGGAGTGTTTGGTGCAGGAGGTGAGGAGTGTTTGGTGAGGAGTGTTTGATGCAGGAGGGGAGGTGAGGAGTGTTTGGTGCAGGAGGTGAGGAGTGTTTGATGCAGGAGGTGAGGAGTGTTTGGTGAGGAGTGTTTGATGCAGGAGGTGAGGAGTGTTTGGTGCAGGAGGTGAGGAGTGTTTGGTGCAGGAGGTGAGGAGTGTTTGGTGAGGAGTGTTTGGTGCAGGAGGTGAGGAGTGTTTGGTGAGGAGTGTTTGGTGCAGGAGGTGAGGAGTGTTTGGTGAGGAGTGTTTGATGCAGGAGGTGAGGAGTGTTTGGTGCAGGAGGTGAGGAGTGTTTGGTGCAGGAGGTGAGGAGTGTTTGATGCAGGAGGTGAGGAGTGTTTGGTGCAGGAGGTGAGGAGTGTTTGGTGCAGGAGGTGAGGAGTGTTTGATGCAGGAGGTGAGGAGTGTTTGGTGCAGGAGGTGAGGAGTGTTTGATGCAGGAGGTGAGGAGTGTTTGGTGCAGGTGAGGAGTGGTGTTGGGGGAGGTGGTTCAACCTTTCTTCCTGCCGTTCATATTACCTCAGAGAGAGAGAGAGAGAGAGAGACTGAGAGAGAGAGAGAAAGTGTGCAGTATAAATGTCCATGATGATGACCATGACGTGCCCATCCTGACAGGTGCTGGGGAAACGGGAGCGTGCAGTGCACAGGCTGTGGCACGTGGCGGAGTACAGAGGCACAGGCATGGTGTCCAGACTGGCTCTGGCTCTGGACCGCTCACACTGCTCACAGCTCGCTCACAGGCTCAGAGGTCAGGTCTCGCTCATGCGCACTTACACACAAGCAAGAGAGCGATCAAACAAGCAAACATACAGTACGCCACAAACACAAACAATGCACAGATACTGCACTGGCACAAACAATGCACACACACACACACACACACACACACACACACACACACACACACACTACACCCCCTACATGCACATACTACACTCAACATACACTCTCCATCCACAAACACACCTCACACTACACACTCACACTAAATACCCCTCACTAAACACACACACACACACACACACTAAATACCCCTCACTAAACACACACACACACACACACACACACACACACACACACACACACACACACACACTCACACTTCATACACAAGCACACCCCTGTGTGTTGAAGTGGTGTCAACGTTGTGTATGTGTATTAAGGTATGTATTTGTGAAGTGTTGTCAATGTTTGGAGTGTTGTCAATATTTTTGTGGAGTGTTGTCACTGCTGTTGTGGAGTGTGTGTTTGTGGTGGATCTCTGTGGTCTGTGTGTGTGTGTGTGTGTGTGTGTGTGTGTGTGTGTGTGCGCTTTGTGGGATGTCAGTGACGTGTGTCAGCAAGTGCACCCCACACTGTTCTCTGTCCACTGTTGTAGACGAGCTGGAGATCCAGAACTCCCGGCTCCACACCCAGAACAACGGCCACCGCCCTCCCTCTCGCCCTGCCACCCCCACCACCCCCACCCCTCCTGTCTCAGCCCCTGTCATCACCACCACCACAGCACCTGCTGCAGCCACGACTTCTCAGGTGAGGTCAAGGCCGATGTCGCGGGTGCCAAGGTTACGGTCCAAGACGTTTGATTCCGTCTCTCCACCCGTCACGTCCCCGCCCCCTCCCCCGTCAGGTGGCAGCAGCGCTGTGCCGGCCTCAGGGCGGACAGACAGAGCGGGGCCCGTGAGACAGGTGTCGGTGGGGGGGATGGAGAGGGGGGAGGGCGGGGCTCCCAGGCCCAGGCCTGTGTCCGCCGTGCTGAGGGCCCCTGAGGTGTCCAGGAGGGGTGGACGGCCAGCCTCCTCCCAGCACCCGCCCGACCGGCGCTCCCTGCCCGTGCCCCGGGACAGGTCCTTCTCGCCACTCACCAAGGACAAGCCCGCAGGCCCCCCTGGCTCCTCCTCGCGCCCCAGGGATGTCAGCGGCAAGGCCTCCAGTCACACTGCCAGGGACAGCAGACCCATGTCACCCCTCGTCAAAGACGGTGGCCCCAGAGCAGAGACCCCTGCAGCCAGGAGCGACAGACCTGCCCTGTACTCCCACAGACCCTTCTCCCCTCTGGACAAAGACAAGGTCCCTCGCCCTTTCTCCCCTCTGGACAAAGACAAGGTCCCTCGGCCCTTCTCCCCTCTGGACAAAGACAAGGTCCCTCGCCCTTTCTCCCCTCTGGACAAAGACAAAGTCCCTCGCCCTTTCTCCCCTCTGGACAAAGACAAGGACTCCAGACCGCCTTCAGACAAGGACAGCAACAGAGCGGCAGGCAGACCATTCTCCCCTGACGGCAACATGGCGGCCAGGAGCTCCTCTTCCTTCCAGCATCAGTACAGACCGGCACAGGTCGGTCCGCAGGGGAAGAGCGGGCTTCAGAGAGACAGACCCTTCTCCCCCCTGCAGCACAAGGACAGACCTGAGTCCTTCCACAAGGACAGACCGACCTCCGTCTCCCACAGAGACAGCAGGGGCACCCCTGGCCCTCAGGGTGGGAAGCAAACCCTGACCCCCCTGGAGGAGAGGACCACGGGGCCCCAGCCTCCCCGCGACATGCAGGCCGTGTGGGACAAGCGGGCCGCCAGTACCTCTGCTGCCAGGAACACTGTTGTTCTGGAACAGGGGGGCAAAATCTCCAGGGTTTGAGTCAGTTGAAACCTGCACGGACTTTCTGTCCACCCCCACACCCCTTTCCTTGTGAGGTTCTGGAACAGACTTCCTGGCCCAGTGTTTCCAGTGGTGGGTCTGTGACTAAACACTGAACGGTTTTGCAGTGAACGGTTTTGCTGTCATGAAAAATGAAAGAAAATACATTGTAAAGAAAGAATGCTGCCTTGAATAAAGCAAGCAAATTTATCGATCTCATCACATCTCTTTTGCCGCAGGAACTGAAGCAGAATGGTGACACAGTGTGTCATGGTGTGTTAAGAGAATGATGACACAGTGTCATGGAGTGTCAACTCCAGCCATCTCCTTGTCAGCATCTAGTGAATACACCACACTTTCCTTTCTGTCAGTCGTCTTTATTCCTCAAGTTGTCCAGTTTTCAAATGTCTTTTTTCCATTCTCCCAGAAGATAAAATAATGCAGTGCACAAACTGGTCGATGTTTGATGTAGTGTGTGGACAGAACCAGGTGATGGCTGACCCTGTTTGTCATGACTCACTGTTGTCACTTTCTTCAGAGCTGTAATCAGTCTGTAAAATAGTTGATTGGAATCTTTTTTTAGCATCAGTGATTCGAATTTAGTATTGATTTCACATGTCCAGTTGCTCATTTGTTGTGAAAAGAGATAATATTAAAATACACAAAAACTTGTTGCAAATCTGTATCAAGAGGATGGTTTTAACGAGAAGCGTTAAGACGAATGTTACATTTCTGACAACAGAGATTTTCCCTTTCCAAGTTTCCATATTTTTGTTGTTGTTGCAAGAATGCTTCATGTAGAGGACTGTGTGTAGCTGGCTTTTTGACTGCAATGGTGACTGTTGGTGTCAAACTGGTGAATTGTTCACAGAGATTTGAATCCAATCTTTGAATGTGATATTTGATGAAATGCTTCATTGGTGGATTGAATGTGCATGCACATAAGCTTCATCCGGTTTGCCGTTTATAAATGGTAAAGATGTTCTGTCCAGAGCTAGTGTGTTGGACCTAGTAAGCGGACTGCATTTTTATATATATCTGTGGATGTGATTGAAATGACCATTGTGAGACCTGTAACTGATCGCTTTGTGAATTTGTGAATGTGGGGTTGTGATAAAAGTCACCTGGTGTCAATGTTGTGTGGGCAGGAATCGTGTGGAAAATCAGTGTTCATTCATTCCCTGCTGTGTTCTGGGGACAGGTCGGCGTGTGTTGTTGTGACGACGGTCGGCCTGATGTCGATGTAAGGAGAAAATAATTGGACCATGGTAGTTCTTTTGGCAGAAATCGGTCTGTTGTCATTTCGTAGATTGTTCCGTAGATGCTGCTTGGTGGCAGAGAATTCACTTACATGTCCATTACGATGGTAGACCTGAAGCTCCTGTCTCGGTCGTCATGTAGAAATCGATCAATGTTCCATCATTGTTTAGCGTGAGGAAGGCAAATACTGAACGAAGGTAGAAATCGGTGAATCGTCGGCACTCCTGTGATGTTCATGTTGACCTGTTGGTGTTCATGTTGACCTGTTGGTGTTCATGTTGACCTGTTTTTGACTTGGTGTTCATGTTGACCTGTTGTTGACTTGCTGGTGGTGTTCATGTTGACGTGTTGTTGGTCTGTTGTTCATGTTGACCTGTTGTTGACTTGTTGGTGTTCATGTTGACCTGTTGGTGTTCATGTTGACCTGGTGGTGTTCATGTTGACGTGTTGGTGGTGTTCATGTTGACGTGTTGGTGGTGTTCATGTTGACCTGTTGGTGTTCATGTTGACCTGTTGGTGTTCATGTTGACGTGTTGGTGGTGTTCATGTTGACCTGTTGGTGTTCATGTTGACCTGTTGGTGTTCATGTTGACGTGTTGGTGGTGTTCATGTTGACCTGTTGGTGTTCATGTTGACATGTTGGTGGTGTTCGTGTTGACCTGTTGTTGGTGTTCATGTTGACCTGTTGACTACTTGTTGGTGTTCATGTTGACCTGTTGGTGTTCATGTTGACCTGTTGGTGTTCATGTTGACGTGTTGGTGGTGTTCATGTTGACCTGTTGGTGTTCATGTTGACATGTTGGTGGTGTTCATGTTGACCTGTTGTTGGTGTTCATGTTGACCTGTTGGTGTTCATGTTGACGTGTTCATGTTGACCTGTTGGTGTTCATGTTGACCTGTTCATGTTGACCTGTTGGTGTTCATGTTGACGTGTTGGTGGTGTTCATGTTGACCTGTTGGTGTTCATGTTGACCTGTTGGTGTTCATGTTGACGTGTTGGTGGTGTTCATGTTGACCTGTTGGTGTTCATGTTGACCTGTTGGTGTTCATGTTGACCTGTTGGTGGTGTTCATGTTGACCTGTTGTTGACTTGTTGGTGGTGTTCATGTTGACCTGTTGACTACTTGTTGGTGTTCATGTTGACCTTTGTTGGTGTTCATGTTGACCTGTTGACTACTTGTTGGTGTTCATGTTGACCTTTGTTGGTGTTCATGTTGACCTGTTGACTACTTGTTGGTGTTCATGTTGACCTGTTGTTGGTGTTCATGTTGACCTGTTGTTGACTTGTTGGTGGTGTTCATGTTGACCTGTTGACTACTTGTTGGTGTTCATGTTGACCTGTTGTTGACTTGGTTGTGGTGTTCATGTTGACCTGTTGTTGACTTGGTGGTGGTGTTCATGTTGACCTGTTGTTGACTTGGTGTTCATGTTGACCTGTTGGTGGTGTTCATGTTGACCTGTTGGTGTTCATGTTGTTGACCTGTTGGTGGTGTTCATGTTGACCTGTTCATGTTGACCTGTTGGTGTTCATGTTGACCTGTTGGTGGTGTTCATGTTGACCTGTTGTTGACCTGTTGGTGTTCATGTTGTTGACCTGTTGGTGGTGTTCATGTTGACCTGTTCATGTTGACCTGTTGGTGTTCATGTTGACCTGTTGGTGGTGTTCATGTTGACCTGTTGTTGGTGTTCATGTTGACCTGTTGGTGTTGACCTGTTGGTGGCGTTCATGTTGACCTGTTGGTGGCGTTCATGTTGACCTGTTGTTGGTGTTCAGTTCATGTTGACCTGTTGTTGACCTGTTGGTGGCGTTCATGTTGACCTGTTGGTGGCGTTCATGTTGACCTGTTGTTGGTGTTCAGTTCATGTTGACCTGTTGTTGACCTGTTGGTGGCGTTCATGTTGACCTGTTCATGTTGACCTGTTGTTGGTGTTCAGTTCATGTTGACCTGTTGGTGGCGTTCATGTTGACCTGTTGTTGGTGTTCAGTTCATGTTGACCTGTTGGTGTTGATGTTGACCTGATGATGTTGACCTGTAGGTGTTGATGTTGACGTTCATGTTGACCTGTTTGTTCATGTTGACCTGTTGTTGTCCATGTTGACCTGTTGGTGTCCATGTTGACCTGTTGGTGTTGATGTTGACGTTCATGTTGACCTGTTTGTTCATGTTGACCTGTTGTTGTCCATGTTGACCTGTTGGTGTTGATGTTGACGTTCATGTTGACCCGTTTGTTCATGTTGACCTGTTATTGTCCATGTTGACCTGTTGGTGTTGATGTTGACGTTCATGTTGACCTGTTGTTCATGCTGTGGAGGTGTGCAGAGACAGGTGGACAGGGTGTGGTTTTACGGCTTTCTTCTCTCCCACCTGGACAGCTCTCACGTACAGCAACAGTGCTTCATAGACAGGTCTCACGTACAGCAACAAGCAACAGTGCTTCATAGACAGGTCTCACGTACAGCAACAGTGCTTCATAGACAGATCTCACGTACAGCAACAGTGCTTCATAGACAGGTCTCACGTACAGCAACAGTGCTTCATAGACAGGTCTCACGTACAGCAACAGTGCTTCATAGACAGCTCTCACGTACAGCAACAGTGCTTCATAGACAGGTCTCACGTACAGCAACAAGCAACAGTGCTTCATAGACAGATCTCACGTACAGCAACAGTGCTTCATAGACAGGTCTCACGTACAGCAACAAGCAACAGTGCTTCATAGACAGGTCTCACGTACAGCAACAGTGCTTCATAGACAGGTCTCACGTACAGCAACAAGCAACAGTGCTTCATAGACAGGTCTCACGTACAGCAACAAGCAACAGTGCTTCATAGACAGGTCTCACGTACAGCAACAAGCAACAGTGCTTCATAGACAGGTCTCACGTACAGCAACAAGCAACAGTGCTTCATAGACAGGTCTCACGTACAGCAACAAGCAACAGTGCTTCATAGACAGGTCTCACGTACAGCAACAGTGCTTCATAGACAGGTCTCACGTACAGCAACAGTGCTTCATAGACAGGTCTCACGTACAGCAACAAGCAACAGTGCTTCACAGTCTGCACCAAAGCTTTCGCAACACTGAAGAAAAAAGCTTCAGTCAGCAACAATCACAGCCAAGCAGTACACACGAGCTGAAGTTTCTTTGTTTTCCAGTGTTTGGGTGTACCAAGGACAGAAGATACAGCCCCTTTCCTTCTTTTCCTGCGCGGGCATGTCTGAATGTGGTTCTTTAAGGAAAGCCGAAAAGAAGCAGGCATAAACTTCAGGACCCCGGGGAGATATGTGTCTGTTGTGAATTAAGACAGATATCCTTGTCAGTGATATCATTCGTTGAAAAATATCCGTTGTCTCATGTTGACAGCAGCTCAATATGAGTGAAAGTTCACCTGCTTTATTTTTCCGTTAGAGAGAAAAAAGTCTTTTTCGTTGTGTATTAAACGGGTCCTTCTCTCTGTCAATTGAAAGGCCGCTTCTGAATAAATGAGTCATAGAGAACAAGCTTGCTTTGTGTTTGTGCGACAGTGATGCAGACACCCGGTACAGAAGGTGTCTTCAGAGTGTCAGGATGATCGACAGACCTCGACGAGCTGAACAGAGTGAGTGTGTGTGGGTGGGTGAGTGTGTGTGGGTTGGTGTGTGTGTGTGTGTGTGTGTGTGTGTGTGTTAGAGCACGAAAGCTTTGGTGCATTTGAGATAAGCTAGTAAGGATTTACTGGTTTCATGTACCCCGAAAACGGAGGCTGGCTGTCAACACGGCGGAGGAACAGTGGTCAGGCACGTGAAAAGTGACACACAGTGAACGTGCGAGTTGAGGCCACCAACCCAGGAAGAAAGCAAAATTCGTTTTAGTTTTTCTTAGATCCAGGACGTACATCACCCTGATTGCTGTGTTTTCTGTGCACTGTCCAACACCTGACTGCTGTGTTTTCTGTGCACTGTCCAGCACCTGACTGCTGTGTTTTCTGTGCACTGTCCAACACCTGACTGCTGTGTTTTCTGTGCACTGTCCAGCACCTGACTGCTGTGTTTTCTGTGCACTGTCCAACACCTGACTGCTGTGTTTTCTGTGCACTGTCCAACACCTGACTGCTGTGTTTTCTGTGCACTGTCCAACACCTGACTGCTGTGTTTTCTGTGCACTGTCCAACACCTGACTGCTGTGTTTTCTGTGCACTGTCCAGCACCTGACTGCTGTGTTTTCTGTGCACTGTCCACCTGACTGCTGTGTTTTTCTGTGCACTGTCCACCTGACTGTTGTGGTTTTCTGTGCACTGTCCAACACCTGACTGCTGTGTTTTCTGTGCACTGTCCAACACCTGACTGCTGTGTTTTCTGTGCACTGTCCACCACCTGACTGCTGTGTTTTCTGTGCACTGTCCACCCTGACTGCTGTGTTTTCTGTGCACTGTCCAACACCTGACTGCTGTGTTTTCTGTGCACTGTCCACCTGACTGCTGTGTTTTCTGTGCACTGTCCAACACCTGACTGCTGTGTTTTCTGTGCACTGTCCACCTGACTGCTGTGTTTTCTGTGCACTGTCCAACACCTGACTGCTGTGTTTTCTGTGCACTGTCCACCTGACTGCTGTGTTTTCTGTGCACTGTCCAACACCTGACTGCTGTGTTTTCTGTGCACTGTCCAACACCTGACTGCTGTGTTTTCTGTGCACTGTCCAACACCTGACTGCTGTGTTTTCTGTGCACTGTCCAACACCTGACTGCTGTGTTTTCTGTGCACTGTCCACCTGACTGCTGTGTTTTCTGTGCACTGTCCAACACCTGACTGCTGTGTTTTCTGTGCACTGTCCACCTGACTGCTGTGTTTTCTGTGCACTGTCCAGCACCTGACTGCTGTGTTTTCTGTGCACTGTCCAACACCTGACTGCTGTGTTTTCTGTGCACTGTCCAGCACCTGACTGCTGTGTTTTCTGTGCACTGTCCACCTGACTGCTGTGTTTTCTGTGCACTGTCCAACACCTGACTGCTGTGTTTTCTGTGCACTGTCCACCTGACTGCTGTGTTTTCTGTGCACTGTCCAACACCTGACTGCTGTGTTTTCTGTGCACTGTCCAACACCTGACTGCTGTGTTTTCTGTGCACTGTCCAACACCTGACTGCTGTGTTTTCTGTGCACTGTCCAACACCTGACTGCTGTGTTTTCTGTGCACTGTCCAACACCTGACTGCTGTGTTTTCTGTGCACTGTCCAACACCTGACTGCTGTGTTTTCTGTGCACTGTCCACACCTGACTGCTGTGTTTTCTGTGCACTGTCCACCTGACTGCTGTGTTTTCTGTGCACTGTCCAACACCTGACTGCTGTGTTTTCTGTGCACTGTCCACCTGACTGCTGTGTTTTCTGTGCACTGTCCAACACCTGACTGCTGTGTTTTCTGTGCACTGTCCAACACCTGACTGCTGTGTTTTCTGTGCACTGTCCAACACCTGACTGCTGTGTTTTCTGTGCACTGTCCAACACCTGACTGCTGTGTTTTCTGTGCACTGTCCAACACCTGACTGCTGTGTTTTCTGTGCACTGTCCAACACCTGACTGCTGTGTTTTCTGTGCACTGTCCAACACCTGACTGCTGTGTTTTCTGTGCACTGTCCACCTGACTGCTGTGTTTTCTGTGCACTGTCCAACACCTGACTGCTGTGTTTTCTGTGCACTGTCCAACACCTGACTGCTGTGTTTTCTGTGCACTGTCCACCTGACTGCTGTGTTTTCTGTGCACTGTCCACCTGACTGCTGTGTTTTCTGTGCACTGTCCAACACCTGACTGTTGTGTTTTCTGTGCACTGTCCACCTGACTGCTGTGTTTTCTGTGCACTGTCCAACACCTGACTGCTGTGTTTTCTGTGCACTGTCCAACACCTGACTGATGTGCTAGGTTTTCACGGCTCTTCTGGCTGCACGATAACCACACACAATACAAAGCGCTATCTGAATGTGTTATTATCAGCATTATTATTTGTAGTAGCAGTAGTTGTAATAGCAGCAGCAGCAGTAGTAGCAGCAGTAATAGTAATAGCACCAGTAGTAGCAATAGTAGTAACCATAGCAGCAGTAGTAGCAGTAGTAGTAACAGTAGCAGCAGTAGTAGTAACAACAGTACTAGTAGTAACAGTAGCAGCAGTAGTAGTAACAGTAGCAACAGTAGTAGTAATATTACTAATAACAGTAGTAGTCACAGTAGCACCAGCAGTAGTAACAATAAAAGCAGCAGTAGTAATAGCAGCAGTAGTAACAGTAGCAGAAGTAGTAATAGCAGTAGTAGTAACAGTAGCAGAAGTAGTAGTAATAGCAGAAGTAGTAACAGTAGCAGCAGTAGTAGTAATAACAGTAGTAGTGACAGTAGCAGCAGCAGTAGTAATAGCAACAGCAGCAGTAGTAACAGTAGCAGCAGTAGGAGTAATAGCAGCAACAGGAGTAGTAGTAATAGCCATAGTAGTAATAGCAGCAGCAGCAGCAGTAGTAATAGCCATAGTAGTAATAGCAGCAGCAGTAGTAATAGCAGCAGCAGTAGTAATAGCAGCAGCAGCAGCAGCAGTGGAAGTAGCAGTGTTAGCAGAAAGGAGAATGAGGGATGCCGTATCTTTCTGAAGGAAGCAGCTGTCCTGTTCATCAATGTGCAGCACCAAGGTGGCTGTCACACCAACCAGTACTTCACACCCCTTAGAACTACACTCCTTACAACCTGTACTTCACCTCCCTTAGAACTACACTCCTGACAACCTGTACTTCACATCCCTTAGAACTACACTCCTGACAACCAGTACTTCATCCCCCTTAGAACTACACTCCTGACAACCAGTACTTCACATCCCTTAGAACTACACTCCTGACAACCAGTATTTCACCTCCCTTAGAACTACACTCCTGACAACCAGTACTTCATCTCCCTTAGAACTACACTCCTGACAACCAGTACTTCACATCCCTTAGAACTACACTCCTGACAACCAGTACTTCACATCCCTTAGAACTACACTCCTGACAACCAGTACTTCACATCCCTTAGAACTACACTCCTGACAACCAGTACTTCACATCCCTTAGAACTACACTCCTGACAACCAGTACTTCACATCCCTTAGAACTACACTCCTGACAACCAGTACTTCACAACCCTTAGAACGACACTCCTGACAACCAGTACTTCACATCCCTTAGAACTACACTCCTGACAACCAGTACTTCATCCCCCTTAGAACTACACTCCTGACAACCAGTACTTCACATCCCTTAGAACTACACTCCTGACAACCAGTACTTCACATCCCTTAGAACTACACTCCTGACAACCAGTACTTCATCTCCCTTAGAACTACACTCCTGACAACCAGTACTTCACATCCCTTAGAACTACACTCCTGACAACCAGTACTTCATCCCCCTTAGAACTACACTCCTGACAACCAGTACTTCATCCCCCTTAGAACTACACTCCTGACAACCAGTACTTCACCTCCCTTAGAACTACACTCCTGACAACCAGTACTTCATCCCCCTTAGAACTACACTCCTGACAACCTGTACTTCACCTCCCTTAGAACTAAACTCCTGACAACCTGTACTTCATCCCCCTTAGAACTACACTCCTGACAACCAGTACTTCACATCCCTTAGAACTACACTCCTGACAACCTGTACTTCACATCCCTTAAACTACACTCCTGACAACCAGTACTTCATCTCCCTTAGAACTACACTCCTGACAACCAGTACTTCACATCCCTTAGAACTACACTCCTGACAACCAGTACTTCACATCCCTTAGAACTACACTCCTGACAACCTGTACTTCATCTCCCTTAGAACTACACTCCTGACAACCTGTACTTCACATCCCTTAGAGCTACACTCCTGACAACCAGTACTTCACATCCCTTAGAACTACACTCCTGACAACCAGTACTTCATCCCCCTTAGAACTACACTCCTGACAACCTGTACTTCATCCCCCTTAGAACTACACTCCTGACAACCTGTACTTCACATCCCTTAGAACTACACTCCTGACAACCTGTACTTCATCCCCCTTAGAACTACACTCCTGACAACCAGTACTTCACCTCCCTTAGAACTACACTCCTGACAACCAGTACTTCATCCCCCTTAGAACTACACTCCTGACAACCAGTACTTCACATCCCTTAGAACTACACTCCTGACAACCAGTACTTCACATCCCTTAGAACTACACTCCTGACAACCAGTACTTCACATCCCTTAGAACTACACTCCTGACAACCAGTACTTCATCCCCCTTAGAACTACACTCCTGACAACCAGTACTTCACATCCCTTAGAACTACACTCCTGACAACCAGTACTTCACATCCCTTAGAACTACACTCCTGACAACCAGTACTTCACATCCCTTAGAACTACACTCCTGACAACCAGTACTTCACATCCCTTAGAACTACACTCCTGACAACCAGTACTTCATCCCCCTTAGAACTACACTCCTGACAACCAGTACTTCACATCCCTTAGAACTACACTCCTGACAACCAGTACTTCACAACCCTTAGAACTACACTCCTGACAACCAGTACTTCACAACCCTTAGAACTACACTCCTGACAACCAGTACTTCACAACCCTTAGAACTACACTCCTGACAACCAGTACTTCACATCCCTTAGAACTACACTCCTGACAACCAGTACTTCATCTCCCTTAGAACTACACTCCTGACAACCAGTACTTCACATCCCTTAGAACTACACTCCTGACAACCAGTACTTCACATCCCTTAGAACTACACTCCTGACAACCTGTACTTCATCTCCCTTAGAACTACACTCCTGACAACCAGTACTTCACAACCCTTAGAACTACACTCCTGACAACCAGTACTTCACATCCCTTAGAACTACACTCCTGACAACCAGTACTTCACATCCCTTAGAACTACACTCCTGACAACCTGTACTTCATCTCCCTTAGAACTACACTCCTGACAACCAGTACTTCACATCCCTTAGAACTACACTCCTGACAACCAGTACTTCACATCCCTTAGAACTACACTCCTGACAACCAGTACTTCACAACCCTTAGAACTACACTCCTGACAACCAGTACTTCACAACCCTTAGAACTACACTCCTGACAACCAGTACTTCACATCCCTTAGAACTACACTCCTGACAACCAGTACTTCACATCCCTTAGAACTACACTCCTGACAACCAGTACTTCACATCCCTTAGAACTACACTCCTGACAACCAGTACTTCACATCCCTTAGAACTACACTCCTGACAACCAGTACTTCACATCCCTTAGAACTACACTCCTGACAACCAGTACTTCACATCCCTTAGAACTACACTCCTGACAACCAGTACTTCACTTCCCTTAGAACTACACTCCTGACAACCAGTACTTCATCTCCCTTAGAACTACACTCCTGACAACCAGTACTTCACATCCCTTAGAACTACACTCCTGACAACCTGTACTTCACATCCCTTAGAACTACACTCCTGACAACCAGTACTTCACATCCCTTAGAACTACACTCCTGACAACCAGTACTTTATCTCCCTTAGAACTACACTCCTGACAACCAGTACTTCACATCCCTTAGAACTACACTCCTGACAACCTGTACTTCATCTCCCTTAGAACTACACTCCTGACAACCAGTACTTCACATCCCTTAGAACTACACTCCTGACAACCAGTACTTCATCCCCTTAGAACTACACTCCTGACAACCTGTACTTCATCCCCCTTAGAACTACACTCCTGACAACCAGTACTTCACATCCCTTAGAACTACACTCCTGACAACCAGTACTTCACATCCCTTAGAACTACACTCCTGACAACCAGTACTTCATCCCCCTTAGAACTACACTCCTGACAACCAGTACTTCACATCCCTTAGAACTACACTCCTGACAACCAGTACTTCACATCCCTTAGAACTACACTCCTGACAACCAGTACTTCACAACCCTTAGAACTACACTCCTGACAACCAGTACTTCACATCCCTTAGAACTACACTCCTGACAACCAGTACTTCACAACCCTTAGAACTACACTCCTGACAACCAGTACTTCACATCCCTTAGAACTACACTCCTGACAACCAGTACTTCACATCCCTTAGAACTACACTCCTGACAACCAGTACTTCACATCCCTTAGAACTACACTCCTGACAACCAGTACTTCATCCCCCTTAGAACTACACTCCTGACAACCAGTACTTCACATCCCTTAGAACTACACTCCTGACAACCAGTACTTCACATCCCTTAGAACTACACTCCTGACAACCAGTACTTCATTCCCCTTAGAACTACACTCCTGACAACCAGTACTTCACATCCCTTAGAACTACACTCCTGACAACCAGTACTTCACATCCCTTAGAACTACACTCCTGACAACCAGTACTTCACATCCCTTAGAACTACACTCCTGACAACCAGTACTTCATCCCCCTTAGAACTACACTCCTGACAACCTGTACTTCACATCCCTTAGAACTACACTCCTGACAACCAGTACTTCATCCCCTTAGAACTACACTCCTGACAACCTGTACTTCATCCCCCTTAGAACTACACTCCTGACAACCAGTACTTCACATCCCTTAGAACTACACTCCTGACAACCAGTACTTCACAACCCTTAGAACTACACTTCTGACAACCAGTACTTCACATCCCTTAGAACTACACTCCTGACAACCAGTACTTCACATCCCTTAGAACTACACTCCTGACAACCAGTACTTCACATCCCTTAGAACTACACTCCTGACAACCAGTACTTCACCTCCCTTAGAACTACACTCCTGACAACCAGTACTTCACATCCCTTAGAACTACACTCCTGACAACCTGTACTTCACCTCCCTTAGAACTACACTCCTGACAACCTGTACTTCACCTCCCTTAGAACTACACTCCTGACAACCAGTACTTCACATCCCTTAGAACTACACTCCTGACAACCAGTACTTCACAACCCTTAGAACTACACTCCTGACAACCAGTACTTCACATCCCTTAGAACTACACTCCTGACAACCAGTACTTCACATCCCTTAGAACTACACTCCTGACAACCAGTACTTCATCCCCCTTAGAACTACACTCCTGACAACCAGTACTTCACATCCCTTAGAACTACACTCCTGACAACCAGTACTTCACAACCCTTAGAACTACACTCCTGACAACCAGTACTTCACATCCCTTAGAACTACACTCCTGACAACCAGTACTTCACATCCCTTAGAACTACACTCCTGACAACCAGTACTTCACATCCCTTAGAACTACACTCCTGACAACCTGTACTTCACCTCCCTTAGAACTACACTCCTGACAACCTGTACTTCATCTCCCTTAGAACTACACTCCTGACAACCAGTACTTCACATCCCTTAGAACTACACTCCTGACAACCTGTACTTCATCTCCCTTAGAACTACACTCCTGACAACCAGTACTTCACATCCTTAGAACTGCACTCCTGACAACCAGTACTTCATTCCCCTTAAAACTACACTCCTGACAACCAGTACTTCACATCCCTTAGAACTACACTCCTGACAACCTGTACTTCATCTCCCTTAGAACTACACTCCTGACAACCAGTACTTCACATCCCTTAGAACTACACTCCTGACAACCAGTACTTCATTCCCCTTAGAACTACACTCCTGACAACCAGTACTTCATCCCCCTTAGAACTACACTCCTGACAACCAGTACTTCACATCCCTTAGAACTACACTCCTGACAACCAGTACTTCACATCCCTTAGAACTACACTCCTGACAACCAGTACTTCACATCCCTTAGAACTACACTCCTGACAACCAGTACTTCACATCCCTTAGAACTACACTCCTGACAACCAGTACTTCACATCCCTTAGAACTACACTCCTGACAACCAGTACTTCACATCCCTTAGAACTACACTCCTGACAACCAGTACTTCATCCCCCTTAGAACTACACTCCTGACAACCAGTACTTCACATCCCTTAGAACTACACTCCTGACAACCAGTACTTCATCCCCTTAGAACTACACTCCTGACATCCAGTACTTCACATCCCTTAGAACTACACTCCTGACAACCAGTACTTCACATCCCTTAGAACTACACTCCTGACAACCAGTACTTCATTCCCCTTAGAACTACACTCCTGACAACCAGTACTTCACATCCCTTAGAACTACACTCCTGACAACCAGTACTTCACATCCCTTAGAACTACACTCCTGACAACCAGTACTTCACATCCCTTAAAACTACACTCCTGACAACCAGTACTTCATCCCCCTTAGAACTACACTCCTGACAACCTGTACTTCACATCCCTTAAAACTACACTCCTGACAACCAGTACTTCATCCCCCTTAGAACTACACTCCTGACAACCTGTACTTCATCCCCCTTAGAACTACACTCCTGACAACCAGTACTTCACAACCCTTAGAACTACACTCCTGACAACCAGTACTTCACATCCCTTAGAACTACACTTCTGACAACCAGTACTTCACATCCCTTAGAACTACACTCCTGACAACCAGTACTTCACATCCCTTAGAACTACACTCCTGACAACCAGTACTTCACATCCCTTAGAACTACACTCCTGACAACCAGTACTTCACAACCCTTAGAACTACACTCCTGACAACCAGTACTTCACAACCCTTAGAACTACACTCCTGACAACCAGTACTTCACATCCCTTAGAACTACACTCCTGACAACCTGTACTTCACATCCCTTAGAACTACACTCCTGACAACGAGTACTTCACAACCCTTAGAACTACACTTCTGACAACCAGTACTTCACATCCCTTAGAACTACACTCCTGACAACCTGTACTTCACATCCCTTAGAACTACACTCCTGACAACCAGTACTTCACATCCCTTAGAACTACACTCCTGACAACCATGGCTTGTCCTATGTGTCCTATCTGTCCTGGGCTGTCATGATACATGGTGAATTAACTGTCCGTTATGAAAGGAACTGGCAATGATACATGATGGTGAATTAACTGTCCGTTATGAAAGGAACCGGCAATGATACATGATGGTGAATTAACTGTCCGTTATGAAAGGAACCGGCAATGATACATGGTGAATTAACTGACCGTTATGAAAGGAACCGGCAATGATACATGGTGAATTAACTGACCGTTATGAAAGGAACCGGCAATGATACATGGTGAATTAACTGACCGTTATGAAAGGAACCGGCAATGATACATGGTGAATTAACTGTCCGTTATGAAAGGAACCGGCAATGATACATGATGGTGAATTAACTGTCCGTTATGAAAGGAACCGGCAATGATACATGATGGTGAATTAACTGTCCGTTATGAAAGGAACCGGCAATGATACATGATGGTGAATTAACTGTCCGTTATGAAAGGAACCGGCAATGATACATGATGGTGAATTAACTGACCGTTATGAAAGGAACCGGCAATGATACATGGTGAATTAACTGTCCGTTATGAAAAGAACCGGCAATGATACATGATGGTGAATTAACTGTCCGTTATGAAAGGAACCGGCAATGATACATGATGGTGAATTAACTGTCCGTTAGGAGCTTGCAGTGCTGACCTACTGACCACCTTCACATCAAGGCCAACGGCCAGGTCCGCCCCAAACAGCAGTCAGCCCCATCACCCAGTTTCAGTTTCAGTAGCTCAAGGAGGCGTCACTGCGTTCGGACAAATCCATATACGCTACACCACATCTGCCAAGCAGATGCCTGACCAGCAGCAAAACCCAACGCGCTTAGTCAGGCCTTGAGAAAAAAAAGTGAATAAATAATAGATAAGCGTACATAAATAAGTAAATAAATATTAAATAATTATAATATAAAAAGGTAGTAGTTGTAATAATAATAATAATAAAAGACAACAATGATGATAAATAAGCAAATAAATGTAAAACATGAAGACACATTCACACATACACTCACACATGCATAACAGATATGCACCAAACATGCAGTTTCACAGATATGAAAGCACAGTCAAATACACATAAACGTACATGAGCCCCAACACACACACACACACACATTACCCTGCACCTCCTCTACCCTCCTCCTCTACACACTCATTTCTAGGCCACGTATCGCAGCTTCCACGGCACACACACACACACAAACAGAGAGATGAACACTTGTACAAGCACACACACATACGCCCATATCCCCCACCTCCAACCCCACACACATATATACAGGAATATATATATATATATATATATATATATATATATATATACACCCGCACGTTCCAATATCCCGCTGCTCCCACAGTGTAGGCATGCATACACTCACATACCTCATCCCGTAGTCTACCCCCCTCCCACACCCTACCTCCCCCTCTCACATACACACATACGCACGTGCACAGAACTCTCCTGACACTTGTGTACACTTGCACCCTCGCGCATGCACAAACGCACTCAAACACACAGACCCACACATACACACACGCACAGAGGCTGCCACTGATTGGCCGCAAGAAGGATGGGAAAATGATCTCTGATGCCAAGAACGTGGCGTCTAGTGTGTTGCTCAGTCTATTGTATTTGGAAAAGCCCACAGAGACTCAGTGTTGGTTTGGAAATGATGCCGGTATTATTTGATTTGCAAAGCATCGTGCTCTACCTTTCATGTTTGACTTACGGCCGCTCCCTCTCTCTGCTTTTATTTCTTTGAGGCGATCGATGGTGTGATGCCTTGTACCTGTTCTTTTTGGTATTCTTTGACTTTTCTGAGGATTTCCGATTTTCCTAGATGTAGGCCGCTCGTTGGTGTTGCGTTACCAGCAAGTCTGTCAGCTCGCTCATTTCCCTTAACACCTGCATGTCCCGGGCAGTATGACCATGTGAGTTTTTTTAATCTGAAAGTTGCGCATTGCGTTATGCCACTCTGGGCTTCTCATTCCGTTTTCAATTTTCAGTGTGGCCCTGTCATCATGCACACTGCCGTCTGCTTTACGTCAGATCGGGTTTCACTGGAAACACAGCCCCCGGTTTTAAACGGATCAAAGGACACCTGTGCACTCATTACTCGGATACGCTGATGTCAACAGATCATCATTTCACTACAATAGAATTGTTTATGAAACCTGGACCTGAATTCGAAGGTCAGATGTCCCTTTTTAGACCCCCTCTCTCTCTGTGTCTGTCTCTGTCTGTCTCTGTCTCTCTCTCTCTCTGTGTCTCTCTCTCTGTCTCACTCTGTCTCTTTGTTGTTGTTTATCTGTAAGGAAGGGGGTGGGGTGCAGGATGCACACACTGGTAGAACCTTTCGGCACGCGACCACACGCGTGCTGCCGTAACACAGAGAGATGAGAGAGACAGAGAGAGACAGAGACAGAGAGAGAGACAGACAGATAGACAGACAGACAGCAGTCAGACAGATAGACAGACACAGACAGACAGACAGACAGACACCACACACACACACACACACACACACACACACACTCCGGATCGATCTTCAGAAAACGCACACTACAGCAAGTCCACACCTTGTGTTATCCATTGGCCGCCTCCTGCGTACACCTGCCACGTGACTGACAACTGTGTACACTGCCACCTTGTGAAACTGACATGGAATCCCCACACCTGTCACCATGCTGCCAGTAACACCCTGTGACATGACAACTGACATGACCATGCTGCCTGTAACACCCCGTGACATGACAACTGACATCACCATGCTGCCTGTAACACTCTGTGACATGACAACTGACATCACCATGCTGCCTGTAACACCCTGTGACATGACAACTTACATGACCATGCTGCCAGCAACACCCCGTGACATGACAACTTACATGACCATGCTGCCTGTAACACCCCGTGACATGACAACTGACATGACCATGCTGCCTGTAACACCCTGTGACATGACAACTTACATGACCATGCTGCCTGTAACACCCCGTGACATGACAACTGACATGACCATGCTGCTTGTACAGGACAGCACACGTCAGAACAGGACAATACAGGACGTCAGAACAGGACAATACAGGACAGGACACGTCAGAACAGGACAATACAGGACATCAGAACAGGACATTACAGGACGTCAGAACAGGACAATACAGGACATCACACGAGGACATTACAGGACGTCAGAACAGGACAATACAGGACAGGACACGTCAGAACAGGACAACACAGGACATCAGAACAGGACAATGCAGGACGTCAGAAAAGGACAATACAGGAGATCACATGTCAGAACAGGACAATACAGGACATCACACGTCAGAACAGGACAATGCAGGACGTCAGAACAGGACAATACAGGACAGCACACGTCAGAACAGGACAACACAGGACATCACACGCCAGATCAGGACAATACAGGACAGCACACGTCAGAACAGAACAGCACACGTCAGAACAGGACAATACAGGACGTCAGAACAGGACAATACAGGACAGCACACGTCAGAACAGAACATCACACGTCAGAACAGGACAATACAGGACAGCACACGTCAGAACAGGACAACACAGGACATCACACGCCAGAACAGAACAGCACACGTCAGAACAGGACAATACAGTACGTCAGAACAGGACAATACAGGACGTCAGAACAGGACAATAAGGACGTCAGAACAGGACATCAGAACAGGACAATACAGGACATCAGAACAGGACAATAAGGACAACAGAACAATAAGGACATCAGAACAGTCATGTGTTACAAAACGAGGACAGTCATGTAGAGGACAGTCATGTGTTACAAAAAGAGGACAGTCATGTAGAGGATAGTCATGTGTTACAAAAAGAGGACAGTCATGTAGAGGATAGTCATGTGTTACAAAAAGAGGATAGTCATGTAGAGGATAGTCATGTGTTACAAAAAGAGGACAGTCATGTAGAGGACAGTCATGTAGAGGATAGTCATGTGTTACAAAAAGAGGACAGTCATGTAGAGGATAGTCATGTGTTACAAAAAGAGGACAGTCATGTAGAGGATAGTCATGTAGATGACAGTCATGTAGAGGATAGTCATGTGTTACAAAAAGAGGACAGTCATGTAGAGGATAGTCATGTGTTACAAAAAGAGGACAGTCATGTAGAGGATAGTCATGTGTTACAAAAAAGAGGACAGTCATGTAGAGGATAATCATGTGTTACAAAAAGAGGACAGTCATGTAGAGGATAGTCATGTGTTACAAAAAGAGGACAGTCATGTAGAGGATAACCATGTGTTACAAAAAAAAGGACAGTCATGTGTTACAAAAAGAGGACAGTCATGTAGAGGATAATCATGTGTTACAAAAAGAGGACAGTCATGTAGAGGACAGTCATGTGTTACAAAAAGAGGACAGTCATGTAGAGGATAGTCATGTTACAAAAAGAGGACAGTCATGCAGAGGATACTCATGTGTTACAAAAAGAGGACAGTCATGTAGAGGATAGTCATGTGTTACAAAAAGAGGACAGTCATGTAGAGGACAGTCATGTGTTACAAAAAGAGGACAGTCATGTAGAGGATAGTCATGTGTTACAAAAAGAGGATAGTCATGTAGAAGATAGTCATGTGTTACAAAAAGAGGAAAGTCATGTGTTACAAAAAGAGGACAGTCATGTAGAGGATAGTCATGTGTTACAAAAAGAGGACAGTCATGTAGAGGACAGTCATGTGTTACAAAAAGAGGACAGTCATGTAGAGGATAGTCATGTGTTACAAAAAGAGGACAGTCATGTGTAGAGGATAGTCATGTATTACAAAAAGAGGACAGTCATGTAGAGGACAGTCATGTAGAGGATAGTCATGTGTTACAAAAAGAGGACAGTCATGTAGAGGATAATCATGTGTTACAAAAAGAGGACAGTCATGTAGAGGACAGTCATGTGTTACAAAAAGAGGACAGTCATGTAGAGGATAGTCATGTGTTACAAAAAAGAGGACAGTCATGTAGAGGATAATCATGTGTTACAAAAAGATGACAGTCATGTAGAGGATAGTCATGTGTTACAAAAAGAGGACAGTCATGTAGAGGATAACCATGTGTTACAAAAAAAAGGACAGTCATGTGTTACAAAAAGAGGACAGTCATGTAGAGGATAATCATGTGTTACAAAAAGAGGACAGTCATGTAGAGGACAGTCATGTGTTACAAAAAGAGGACAGTCATGTAGAGGATAGTCATGTTACAAAAAGAGGACAGTCATGCAGAGGATACTCATGTGTTACAAAAAGAGGACAGTCATGTAGAGGATAGTCATGTGTTACAAAAAGAGGACAGTCATGTAGAGGACAGTCATGTGTTACAAAAAGAGGACAGTCATGTAGAGGATAGTCATGTGTTACAAAAAGAGGACAGTCATGTAGAGGATAGTCAGGTGTTACAAAAAGAGGACAGTCATGTGTTACAAAAAGAGGACAGTCATGTAGAGGATAGTCATGTAGACGACAGTCATGTAGAGGACAGTCATGTGTTACAAAAAGAGGACAGTCATGTAGAGGATAGTCATGTAGAGGATAGTCATGTGTTACAAAAAGAGGACAGTCATGTAGAGGATAGTCATGTGTTACAAAAAGAGGACAGTCATGTAGAGGATAATCATGTGTTACAAAAAGAGGACAGCCATGTAGAGGACAGTCATGTGTTACAAAAAGAGGACAGTCATGTAGAGGATAGTCATGTGTTACAAAAAGAGGACAGTCATGTAGAGGATAATCATGTGTTACAAAAAGAGGACAGTCATGTAGAGGATACTCATGTGTTACAAAAAGAGGACAGTCATGTAGAGGATAGTCATGTGTTACCAAAAAAAATGACAGTCATGTAGAGGATAGTCATGTGTTACAAAAAGAGGACAGTCATGTAGAGGATAGTCATGTGTTACAAAAAGAGGACAGTCATGTAGAGGACAGTCATGTGTTACAAAAAGAGGACAGTCATGTAGAGGATAGTCATGTGTTACAAAAAGAGGACAGTCGTGTAGAGGATAGTCATGTTTTACAAAAAGAGGACAGTCATGTAGAGGAAAGTCATGTGTTACAAAAAGAGGACAGTCATGTAGAGGATAACCATGTGTTACAAAAAGAGGACAGTCATGTAGATGATACTCATGTTACAAAAAGAGGACAGTCATGTAGAGGATAGTCATGTGTTACAAAAAGAGGACAGTCATGTAGAGGATAGTCATGTGTTACAAAAAGAGGACAGTCATGTAGAGGATAGTCATGTGTTACAAAAAGAGGACAGTCATGTAGAGGATAGTCATGTAGAGGATAGTCATGTGTTACAAAAAGAGGACAGTCATGTAGAGGATAGTCATGTGTTACAAAAAGAGGACAGTCATGTAGAGGACAGTCATGTGTTACAAAAAGAGGACAGTCATGTAGAGGATAGTCATGTGTTACAAAAAGAGGACAGTCATGTAGAGGATAGTCATGTAGAGGATAGTCATGTAGAGGATAGTCATGTGTTACAAAAAGAGGACAGTCATGTAGAGGATAATCATGTGTTACAAAAAGAGGACAGTCATGTAGAGGATAGTCATGTAGATGACAGTCATGTAGAGGACAGTCATGTGTTACAAAAAGAGGACAGTCATGTAGAGGATAGTCATGTGTTACAAAAAGAGGACAGTCATGTAGAGGATAGTCATGTGTTACAAAAAGAGGACAGTCATGTAGAGGATAGTCAGGTGTTACAAAAAGAGGACAGTCATGTAGAGGATAGTGATGTGTTACAAGAAGAGGACAGTCATGTAGAGGATAGCCATGTGTTATAAAAAGAGGACAGTCATGTAGAGGATAGTCATGGGTTACAAAAAGAGGACAGTCATGTAGAGGATAGTCCTGTGTTACAAAAAGAGGACAGTCATGTAGAGGATAGCCATGTGTTACAAAAAGAGGACAGTCATGTAGAGGATAGTCAGGTGTTACAAAAAGACAGTCATGTAGAGGATAGTGATGTGTTACAAGAAGAGGACAGTCATGTAGAGGATAGTCATGTAGATGACAGTCATGTAGAGGATAGTGATGTGTTACAAGAAGAGGACAGTCATGTAGAGGATAATCATGTGTTACAAAAAAGAGGACAGTCATGTAGAGGATAGTCATGTGTTACAAAAAGAGGACAGTCATGTAGAGGATAGTCATGTGTTACAAAAAGAGGACAGTCATGTAGAGGATAGTCATGTGTTACAAAAAGAGGACAGTCATGTAGAGGATAGTCATGTGTTACAAAAAGAGGACAGTCATGTAGAGGATAGTCAGGTGTTACAAAAAGAGGACAGTCATGTAGAGGACAGTCATGTAGAGGACAGTCGTGTGTTACAAAAAGAGGATAGTCATGTGTTACAAAAAGAGGACAGTCATGTAGAGGATAGTCATGTGTTACAAAAAGAGGACAGTCATGTAGAGGATAGTCCTGTGTTACAAAAAGAGGACAGTCATGTAGAGGACAGTCATTTGTAACAAAAAGAGGACCGTCAGGTGTTACACAACAGAATGACTTCTCCCCACTGTTGAGCCTCCTACCCCCTCCCAACGCCCTTCACCCCCTCGCACCCCCAACCTTCCGTCAACCCACACCACCCACCCCATCCTAAAAATAGAATAATTGGAAAGAAAGGTTGAGGGGTGGGAGTGGGAAGGGGTTGTTATATCACGGATTTCAATCACCTAAATATAGCACCCCACCTACTCGACAAAGAGTGTGACCTAGACAGTGGTGAACGTACGTCAAATGCCACAGACCTTTCTGCGTCTTCCCCATTCTGGATCGGTTTCCACACACCCACTCTCTCGCTGTGACCTTCCTCCGTCTGTCTGCCTCACACACACACACACACACACACACACACACACAGGGTTCAGTCTCCCCTGCTTGTATAAAGGTGTCACATGAACATGAATTTACCACCGCCCCCCCCCCCCCACCGCCGTTACCCCCCTCCGCCCCCCCCCCCCTTTCTCTCTCTCTCTCTCTCTCCTCTCTCTCTCTTTCCCTCTGTCTCGCCTTCGCGTCAGATCAATAGTCAGCTCGGCTTACTCGTTGCATAAACGTCCCAGATACATGGAGCTTGAATGGATTATTTCTTTCTTTCACACATTACGTATCTCTCTCTCTCTGTGGCTCTGTCTGTTTTTCTGCCCCTATCCTCTCTATCGCCTATTTCCCCACCGTCTCCCTTCTGCCCCCTCTGTCTCTGTCTCTCAGTGTGTCTGAACCCCGCTGTAAAAAGCCTGTTTTGCTGCTTGTTATATAAATGTCTCCCGCACAGACGGTTTAACTCTCTCCATACGAACGGCGAAAGAGACGACGTTAACAACGTTTCACCCCAATTACCATCATCAAAATATTGCAGTCGGAAGGCTCTTATACTGATGAGGTAAATGTTGACAAAGAATACCACAATTCTGACGACGGAAGCTAAAGGTTGGGTCATTCAGACACCCACTGGACATCCGAGGGGTCTGTGTAGAGGAGAAGAGAGGACTGGTCGTACTGAGTGAGTTAAGATGACTGATGGTCTGGTTTTGTTTTCCACACTTCTTTCCGCTCCTCCCTCCCCTTCTCCCTCCCTCCCCCCCTTCCCCCTCCCTCCCTCCCCTCCGCTCCCTCCCTCCCTCTCCTTCTTTCCGCCTTTCTCCCTCCCTCCCCTTCTCCCTCCCTCCCCCTCCCTCCCTCTCCTTCTTTCCGCCTTTCTCCCTCCCTCCCCTTCTCCCTCCCTCCCCTTCTCCCTCCCTCCCCCTCCCTCCCCCTCCTTCTCCCTCCCTCCCTCCCACCTCTCTGCCCCTCTCCTTCTCCCTCCCTCCCACCTCTCTGCCCCTCTCCTTCTCCCTCCCTCCCTCTCTCCTTCTCCCTCCCTCCCTCTCTCCGCCTTTCTCCCTCCCTCTCCCCGCTCTCTTTCTTCCTGCCTCCCTCTGCCTTTCTCCCTCCCTCCCTCCCTCCCCCCCTTCTCCCTCCCTCCCTCCCCTCCGCTCCCTCCCTCCCTCCCTCTCCTTCTTTCCGCCTTTCTCCCTCCCTCCCCTTCTCCCTCCCTCTCCCTCCCTCCCCCTCCCTCCCTCTTCTTCTCCCTCCCTCCCTCTTCTTCTCCCTCCCTCCCCCCTCTTCTTCTCCCTCCCTCCCTCCCACCTCTCTCCGCCTTTCCTTTCTCCCTCCCTCCCTCTCCCCGCTCTCTTTCTCCCTGCCTCCCTCTGCCTTTCTCCCTCCCTCCCTCCCTCTCCCCGCTCTCTTTCTCCCTCTCTCACTTTCAAACTTTAAACCGACGTGGCTCACTTGAAAAGCGGGATTTCTTTCAAGTATATTCCAGTCATCTGGGTTTTTTTTTGTTTTTTTGTTTTTTCCTCGTTCATGGGCTGCGTCACACCATTCACTCCTCTAAACCAGTGGGCTTTCACTGTGTCACCGTTCACTCCTCTAAACAATGGGCTTTCACTGTGTCACCGTTCACTCCTCTAAACCAGTGGCCTTTCACTGTGTCACCGTTCACTCCTCTAAACAATGGGCTTTCACTGTGTCACCGTTCACTCCTGTAAACGATGGGCTTTCACTGTGTCACCATTCACTCCTGTAAACGATGGGCTTTCACTGTGTCACCGTTCACTCCTCTAAACCAGTGGGCTTTCACTGTGTCACCGTTCACTCCTCTAAACCAGTGGCCTTTCACTGTGTCACCGTTCACTCCTCTAAACCAGTGGGCTTTCACTGTGTCACCGTTCACTCCTCTAAACCATGGGCTTTCACTGTGTCACCGTTCACTCCTCTAAACCAGTGGCCTTTCACTGTGTCACCGTTTTTTCCCCGCCATTTAGGCAGTCATACTCTGTTTTCGGGGTGCCGGGGGAAGGGGGGGGGGGTCCAGTCTCAATCAGTTAACAACTCTCAAAGTCTACTTTTACTTTTATCAGCTTAAGAACGTGAACCTGCGTAGATGTCTTGCTGAGTTCAGAATTGCAATGTCCCCCATACAAGTTTATCATTGCGATGCAGACCACAGTTAGATAGTAATGATAATATACTTTATGTCGTGATGCAAGTGAAAATGAAGTGCACTCTCTTTCCATGTGACATAAATATTCATCAGGACCTGAGAGAGGAATTAACACCAGCTAAGTGTTGCCATGGATACCCCTACTTATCCATGGTATTACAGACATCACCAGCTAAGTGTTGCTATGGATACCCCTACATATCCATGGTATTACAGACATCACCAGCTAAGTGTTGCTATGGATACTCCTACATAAGAATGAGCATAAGAATAACTATTATCTCCAACTGGAGAAATTTGGTCAGGTGCATTATCACAACATAGACAAGTAAACAACATGGGGACCATAACTGTAAAAGTCAACAACAGCTTTTACGAATATTACGAAGACACAAATGTAAAAAATATCACATACACCGTTTCATACATACATCCACACACTGCAGGTAATAACTGGTATTCTTAATGTAAAAACAGAAAGAATTAAGAAACATTACTTTGAATATAATTATAAGCATAGCCTACTGTATTGCACATTGATTATAATAGACAGATAAGATAAGAATAAACATAAATTGCGGAAAACCACAACCAGATCATCAGCACACACCCGCACCCACCCACCCCCCACCCACCCCCCACACACGGTTTACTTGATTAAACAAGAGTAATAAACATATGTTCTCAAATAAAAGCATTTCACATATTCCCTTTTAAAACATTGCAATTAATTATTACATCGTAATTATTAACAGAAATATATTTAGAATATGGACGTTAGCATTAGACATATTCCATTGTACATTCATTCTGCATATTGCACATTATTCATCCTACATATTGCACATTCATAATAACCAATTGTCACGTTTTTAAGCTCAGTAAACACACACACACACACACACACACACACACACACACACACACACAAGGTACAACCTATCATGTACGGACTTTCACACGTCTCACATGAGAGTGCGCGCACGCGCACGCGCACGCACGCACACACACACACACAGTTCTCAAGAATTTAAAAGGTGGATTGAACGTGGAATAAAAGTCTTCAGAGCTCTGGATTTCAACTTAAAAGTTCTGTAGCGTCGTCCTGATGGCAATAGCTCATAATACTTTGCTAAAATATGGGTGTCGTCAGTTGCTATCTGCCTGCTTTTTTTTTTAACCACTCAACTTTCATACAGCTCTTGCATACTAGCTTGTTTCACTCCCACAATTTTACTGCATACACTCATGACATCGTTCAAAACACGCTTACTCCTCACTCCCAAACTTCCATACCAGCACATAAATGAAACTGTGAGCACGGACTCGATACAACATCGATAATAACTTTGAAGAATACTTGAATTGATACCAACATTTCTAAGCTTCTGTAAACAAAAAATTCTAGATTGACATTTCTTATGAATGGAATCAACATTTCTGTCAAAAGTCAGCTTATTGTCTAAGATGGTCCCTAAATATCTATATTCATTGACCCTCTCCACTGTTTGACCATCAATAACAAGGTCAGCTACAGGCAAGGGGTCTTTCCGAAAATCTATTAACATTTCTTTTGTTTTCAATACGTTGAGATCCAGATAGTTTTCCTCACACCAGGAACAAAACTTAATTTCACTGAAATAAATAGCATCAGAGTTGGACAGATCCTTGTGACCCCGGTGCACTTGGTAATAAAGACATTCTATGCTATTCTATTCTTTTGCTGTAATTGATCGTCAGTGACGAGAGCAAAATTAATGCATGATGCATACGTCACAGATGTTTCGTAATGTGAAAAACAAAAAACTCGGAGATGGCTTTAAAAAAAGACACAATAATTGGTTATAACCACTACCCTCCCCCCCCCCCCCCCCCCCTCTTACCCCCCACTAGAGTTATGAAACATAACGGTGACTGACAGATGACGTCAGCACTGGATCAGTTTCACCTTGCTCTCAAGCGGTTAGAGGCACAGCTAGAGTCGTTACTGACTGGAGTCATCGACTTGCTTCTGTGCAGCAATGTCCCACTAACCTACTTTTCTTTTTCCATGTCGACGGTTTAGTTGGTTGGTTGTTTTTTGGTGTGTTTTTTACTAGAACTCCCTCCCTCCCCCCCCTCCTTTTCCCTCCCCCACCCCCCTCCCACGTCCTGAAGCCGGAATCTTTTTGATGGTGGACACTTTGCTCTAATTGTGTACATCTTTGATGTGAAACAACACGAGGATGAGGTGGTTTTGTGAGAGGGGGTGGGGAGCAAGAAAGACATTCTTTTTTATTGTTAAGTCTTTTCTTCTCTTTCTGTGTCCCTCACTCTGTCCGTCTGTGCGTGCGCGTGTGAGCGGCGTGCTTTTGTGTGTCCGTAAATAAATCATACACAGACACACATACAGAGAGAGAGAGAGAGAGAGAGAGAGAGAGAGAGAGAGAGAGAGAGAGAGGACAGACAGAGAGAGAAAGAGATGAAAGAGAGAGGAGAGACACACAGAGAGAGAGAGACAGAGAGAGAAAGGAGAGACAGAGAGAGAGAGAGACAAAGAGAGAGAGACAGAGAGACAGACACAGAGAGACAAAGAGAGAGACAGAAAGAGAAAAAGAGAAAGACAAAGAGAGAGAGAGACAGAGAGAGACAAAGAGAGATGAAAGAGACAGAGACAGAGAGACACAGAGAAAGACAGAGAGAGAAACGCAGAGAGAGATAGAGAGACACAGATACACAGAGAGAGACACAGAGAGAGACAGGGAGAGAGATAGGGAGAGAGATAGAGAGAAACACACACAGAGAGACACACAGAGAGAGACACAGAGAGAAACAGAGAGAGACAGACACACAGAGACACACAGAGAGACACAGAGAGATAGACACAGAGAGACACAGAGACGCACAGAGAGACACACAGAGAGACAGAGAGAGATAGAGACACACAGAGAGACACAGAGAGAGAGAGACACACACACACACAGACACAGACACACACAGACACACACAGACACACACACACACACACACACACAGAGACAGAGAGAGACACACACACAGAGAGACACAGAGAGACAGAGAGATAGAGAGACACAGAGAACGAACGAACGAACAGAGAGAGATACAGAGAGAGAGAGACACACAGAGACAGAGACACAGAGACAGAGACACAGAGACAGAGACACACAGAGAGAGACACACAGAGAGAGACACACAGAGATAGAGAGAGAGACACACAGAGATAGAGAGAGAGACACACAGAGATAGAGAGAGAGACACACAGAGAGAGACACACAGAGATAGAGAGAGACACACACAGAGAGAAAGACAGAGAGAGAGACACACACACAGAGACAGAGACACACAGAGACAGAGACACAGAGAGAGAGACACAGAGAGAGAGAAAGACACAGAGAGAGACACACAGAGAGAAAGTCACACAGAGAGAGACACACAGACACACAGAGACAGAGACACAGAGACAGAGACACACACAGAGAGAGACACAGAGAGAGAGACACACACAGAGAGACACACAGAGAGATAGACAGACACACACACACACACACACACACACACACACACACACAGATAGAGACACACACACACAGAGACACACAGAGAGAGAGAGAGAGCAAAGAAAAAGAAGAGCTGTGCTGAAAAAAAAAGACCTTCAGAAAAAAATTTCAGGACCAACAATAGAAAAAAAAAAAAAAAAAAAAAAAAATAAATAGATAAAAAGAACTTATCTGCACATCATTTTGATAGTTTCGTACCATATTCCTCGGCAAAGCTGGTAAGTACTGTGGGTGAACTGACGTCACAGCTGGTAGGTACAGGACAGTTCATTGGTCAGGCTGTTGGTAAACTGACGTCACAGCTGGTAGGTACACGACAGTTCATTGGTAAACTGACGTCACAGCTGGTAGGTACATGACAGTTCATTGGTCAGGCTGTTGGTAAACTGACGTCACAGCTGGTAGGTACACGACAGTTCACTGGTCAGGCTGTTGGTAAACTGACGTCACAGCTGGTAGGTACAGGACAGTTCACGGTCAGGCTGTTGGTAAATTGACGTCACAGCTGGTATGTACACGACAGTTCACGGGTCAGGCTGTTGGTAAACTGACGTCACAGCTGGTAGGTACATGACAGTTCACTGGTCAGGCTGTTGGTAAACTGACGTCACAGCTGGTAGGTACACGACAGTTCACTGGTCAGGCTGTTGGTAAACTGACGTCACAGCTGGTAGGTACAGGACAGTTCACTGGTCAGGCTGTTGGTAAACTGACGTCACAGCTGGTAGGTACAGGACAGTTCATTGGTCAGGCTGTTGGTAAACTGACGTCACAGCTGGTAGTTTCACGACAGTTCATTGGTCAGGCTGTTGGTAAACTGACGTCACAGCTGGTAGGTACACGACAGTTGATTGGTCAGGCTGTTGGTAAACTGACGTCACAGCTGGTAGGTACAGGACAGTTCATTGGTCAGGCTGTTGGTAAACTGACGTCACAGCTGGTAGGTACAGGACAGTTCACTGGTCAGGATGTTGGTAAATTGACGTCACAGCTGGTAGGTACAGGACAGTTCATTGGTCAGGCTGTGCGTGAACTGACGTCACAGCTGGTAGGTACAGGACAGTTCATTGGTCAGGATGTTGGTAAATTGACGTCACAGCTGGTAGGTACAGGACAGTTCATTGGTCAGGCTGTGCGTGAACTGACCTCACAGCTGGTAGGTACAGGACAGTTCGTTGGTCAGGCTGTTGGTAAATTGACGTCACAGCTGGTAGGTACACGACAGTTCACTGGTCAGGCTGTGCGTGAACTGACGTCACAGCTGGTAGGTACAGGACAGTTCACTGGTCAGGCTGTTGGTAAATTGCCGCCACAGCTGGTAGGTACACGACAGTTCACTGGTCAGGCTGTTGGTAAATTGACGTCACAGCTGGTAGGTACACGACAGTTCACTGGTCAGGCTGTTGGTAAACTGACGTCACAGCTGGTAGGTACACGACAGTTCACTGGTCAGGCTGTTGGTAAATTGACGTCACAGCTGGTAGGTATATACAGTTCACTGGTCAGGCTGTTGGTAAACTGACGTCATAGCTGGTAGGTACACGACAGTTCATTGGTCAGGCTGTTGGTAAACTGACGTCACAGCTGGTAGGTACACGACAGTTCATTGGTCAGGCTGTTGGTAAACTGACGTCACAGCTGGTAGGTACAGGACAGTTCATTGGTCAGGCTGTTGGTAAACTGACGTCACAGCTGGTAGGTACACGACAGTTCACTGGTCAGGATGTTGGTAAATTGACGTCAAAGCTGGTAGGTACAGGACAGTTCATTAGTCAGGCTGTGCGTGAACTGACGTCACAGCTGGTAGGTACAGGACAGTTCACTGGTCAGGCTGTTGGTAAATTGACGTCACAGCTGGTAGGTACACGACAGTTCACTGGTCAGGCTGTGCGTGAACTGACGTCAGAGCTGGTAGGTACAGGACAGTTCACTGGTCAGGCTGTTGGTAAATTGACGCCACAGCTGGTAGGTACACGACAGTTCACTGGTCAGGCTGTTGGTAAATTGACGTTACAGCTGGTAGGTATATACAGTTCACTGGTCAGGCTGTTGGTAAACTGACGTCATAGCTGGTAGGTACACGACAGTTCATTGGTCAGGCTGTTGGTAAACTGACGTTTTAGCTGGTAGGTACACGATAGTTCATTGGTCAGGCTGTTGGTAAATTGACGTTACAGCTGGTAGGTACATGACAGTTCACTGGTCAGGCTGTTGGTAAACTGACGTCACAACTGGTAGGTACACGACAGTTCACTGGTCAGGCTGTTGGTAAACTGTCGTCTCAGCTGGTAGGTACAGGACAGTTCACTGGTCAGACTTGGTAAACTGACGTCACAGCTGGTAGGTACAGGACAGTTCATTGGTCAGGCTGTGTGTGAACTGACGTCACAGCTGGTAGGTACAGGACAGTTCATTGGTCAGGCTGTTGGAAATTGACGTCACAGTAGGTAGGTACAGGACAGTTCATTGGTCAGGCTGTTGGTAAATTGACGTCACAGCTGGTAGGTACAGGACAGTTCATTGGTCAGGCTGTTGGTAAACTGACGTCACAGCTGGTAGGTACACGACAGTTCATTGGTCAGGCTGTGGGTAAACTGACGTCACAGCTGGTAGGTACAGGACAGTTCATTGGTCAGGCTGTGGGTAAACTGACGTCACAGCTGGTAGGTACAGGACAGTTCAGGCTGAACAGCCTAAAGTGAATGCTGCACTGGGCGGAGGGATGGGGGTGCAGAGGGGTGGGGAGTCAATGGTTGGTTCTGTGCATATAACGAGGATAATCTATGTATGTATGTATGTATGTATGATCTTCGACGACTTGGGGCCAAGATTAAGTATCTGAGGGCCTTCTGAGAGAGTTCCTCTTTGCTGATGACTGCACTGGCCGCGTACTCCCATGAAGACATCCAGTACATCACAGATCACTTTGCAAGGACCTGTCAACGCTTTGGAATCACAATCAGTCTTGGAAAGACCTAGGCCATGTTCCAGCCTTCATCGTCTGGAGCTGCCAGTGCTCCACCACCAGAGGTTTGGTGTCTGTAGGTAACCAGTGAGGGAGGTGGCAGTGCTCCACCACCAGAGGTTTGGTGTCTGTAGGTAACCAGTGAGGGAGGTGGCAGTGCTCCACCACCAGAGGTTTGGTGTCTGTAGTAACCAGTGAGGGAGGTGGCAGTGCTCCACCACCAGAGCTTTGGTGTCTGTAGGTAACCAGTGAGGGAGGTGGCAGTGCTCCACCACCAGAGCTTTGGTGTCTGTAGGTAACCAGTGAGGGAGGTGGCAGTGCTCCACCACCAGAGCTTTGGTGTCTGTAGGTAACCAGTGAGGGAGGTGGCAGTGCTCCACCACCAGAGGTTTGGTGTCTGTAGGTAACCAGTGAGGGAGGTGGCAGTGCTCCACCACCAGAGGTTTGGTGTCTGTAGGTAACCAGTGAGGGAGGTGCCAGTGCTCCACCACCAGAGGTTTGGTGTCTGTAGGTAACCAGTGAGGGAGGTGGCAGTGCTCCATCAGAGGTTTGGTGTCTGTAGGTAACCAGTGAGGGAGCTGCCAGTGCTCCACCACCAGAGGTTTGGTGTCTGTAGGTAACCAGTGAGGGAGGTGCCAGTGCTCCATCAGAGGTTTGGTGTCTGTAGGTAACCAGTGAGGGAGGTGCCAGTGCTCCACCACTAGAGCTTTGGTGTCTGTAGGTAACCAGTGAGGGAGGTGCCAGAGCTCCACCACCAGAGGTTTGGTGTCTGTAGGTAACCAGTGAGGGAGGTGCCAGTGCTCCACCACCAGAGCTTTGGTGTCTGTAGGTAACCAGTGAGGGAGGTGCCAGTGCTCCACCACCAGAGCTTTGGTGTCTGTAGGTAACCAGTGAGGGAGGTGGCAGTGCTCCACCACCAGAGGTTTGGTGTCTGTAGGTAACCAGTGAGGGAGGTGCCAGTGCTCCACCACCAGAGCTTTGGTGTCTGTACGGATACGGATACGGATGTTTTATTCATATAAAGGCCATTGCCCCTCATGAAGGGGTACAATACATAAACAAGCACAGTCACTGAAGAAAATCATGAAGTTGCAACAGATCTGAAATGCAATGCCTTGTACAAGTATATTGACAAATTCATTATGACGCTTTCTTTTTCAGATGCTAGAAGTAGACTTAAACGAAATTGACTGGGATATCTATAAAAAGCAGGTGGGATATATCGTATTCTCAAACTGGTTAAAGCAGGACAACATAAAACAAAATGCAGCTCATCTTCATTTCCACTTTTGCACAACGGATACATTAAATCAACTGCAGAATGTTTCCTGTACCGATAATGCTGAGAAATTTCTGAAATACCAAAACGAAATCTTGTCATAATAAATTTTAAGTGTCTGTCTAAGTTCATACGCAGGTAAATCTTAACGTCATGACCAGTACAAAATGTCCTATATACGCAAAACCTATCACTATTATTCACATGAAAATTCCACTCTTTCCATCTGCACGCAATCAGTCTATCTTTAAGGTCACACAAAAATAATCTGACATCTTGCACACCTTGGTTTTCCCATACAAAACCGAAACCAAACTGATACAACTTACAACGAACTTTTGAAACCCAATTTCTTTTACCTTTTGCATCCAAGTCAGTTAACATTGCATAGGCTTTCCGTGGCAACCTGCAATCATTCATTCTTGTTAATTTAATCCAGTAACGAATACAAATAAGTACAGAGTTAATATAAATTGGGTATCTATTAACAGTTTCTCCGTAAACAAGGTCATTTGGTGTTTTTAAATCAACCCCTAACATTTTCTTCGATGAAAACAAATGAACTTTCTCACAGTGACGTGCAGCATCATCAAGGCCCCAAAGTTCAGCCCCATACTGTGCAATAGGCTGGACCTGAGAATCAAATAATTTCAAAAATATAGACAAACTTATTACTCAAAGTACGTAGTTTTCGCATTACGCATAACGCAGCATTCTTTGCTTTTCCTGTCAGGTCAACACATGCTGAGGTATGTTTAAAAAACTTAATTGCGGACTTATGAAAACACAAATAATCAGGAAATAAATCAGACTGGAAGTTCTCCAGAAACGTTTCAACCAAACATATCAAGTCAAAAGAACGAATGTATGACAAGAAATTTCTGTCTCTTAATTTCGAAAACAAGCCATGAATATTCCAATGCAAAATGTATAAAGGTTTATTTACAAACACACCAAAACAAGAAAAAGTTTGCTCAAAATCAAACCCGGCCCCTGTATTTACACGTTCAGCGTCATTCATGTTCCGCACAATTGCACACACGTCGCTGACACTGTCACTGTCACGAATTTCAGACATATTTGCACGTGCAACCGAGCTGCCAAACAAAGGGCTCACTACCGGTGTCGTTTTTTCAACTGTTCCCTTTGACATCACATGAAAAGGACTTTGGTGTCTGTAGGTAACCAGTGAGGGAGGTGGCAGAACGGTTCAGACTTTCACCTGTCAATACACAGACCACGCCCTTTCTCCCAAGTTTGACTGGAAAATCAAACTGAGAGTCTAGTCATTCGGATGAGACGTTAAACCGAGGTCCCGTGTGCAGCACTCACTTGGCGCACTGAAAAAGAACCCCTAGCAACAAAAGTGTTTGTCATGTGGCCACTTTGACAGGTACACAAACAATCCATGTAGATGCATGCACTCAAGGCGTGGATTTGCCCCAAGGCAGTGACGCCTTGAGGAACTGGAAGGTGTAGAGAAGAGAGGCGGAGGTGTGTGTGTTGAGCCGTGAACACCAGCAGTCCATCTCCAGTCGGCACGCCCTCTGCACTTCACAGCTTGCTGCTTGAGACACGTGACGTGCCCTTTCTTCACCCTCCTCCTGTCCCCTCCACCACACACACACACTCACACTCACACACACACTCTCTCTCTCTCTCACATACACACACACACACACACTCACACGTCTTTCCGTAAAAGAGGCATACACTATGTTAGAAAAATCAGCATGGATCGATTTCATAACCGATGGAAGGAAAAAGTTTTCAAAACATAAAGGGGCATATTATTATATTATATACGAGAATATTATTAAAGAAAAGATACCTGTCACAACCCATAAGGGGTTGCCCATGAACCCCCCGCACCTTCCCAGACTAACACCCCGACAACACAAAACACAGAGACATAGATAATTCAGCTTAATTCTTTACCGTTGAGCACTTTAAATATCCTGGTCGAGACACACAAATTTAAACACTTAACTACAGCAACACTCTTTGGTTACACCATAGCAGCATGACCACGACACAGCAAGCCCTAGTAACGGCAGCACAGATCTACGCGAAAAAATGTCAGTTCACTTGAACCTAAATCAAGTTCGTCCGTTGAAGACCAGTGTCGCTGAACTGGCTTTAGTCACATGCCTGCAGTATCGGAGACGGTGAACGGGATGAGGGACTGTGGGTGAGGACGTTGGAAATAAGAGGTCGGGGAAAGGAGTGGGAGTGAGGGAGTTTGGAACGGACAGGGATGAAGTGGAATGATGAAAAGGCGAATCCTGGAGTCTCGGGCTGGCAGTCAGGGGGAACCCACAGGAATAAATCACAGGGAACAAATCTGTAACAAGACTCCCATATCTCTGTAGACTATGCTCTGGCACGTTATGAAAGAGTACCCCTCCCCCTCCCTTTCCTCAAGCAATACACATTACGCTAAGTAGGTAAGTAAGTGGATATTGATGCAGTCGCTTCCACACACACAAAAAAACTACCTATGCCAAAAGTACAGGAACCGCCCATTATTGTTTCTCTCATAATTAAGGAGTTAAACCTGCATATAATACGCAAGACACATTTACCCTAAATGACAATTTGTCGTTATTTATAATGCTAGTTTCGAACTGCAGAAACAAAACTCAATGAGGTAATATTACAAATCATCGTACTACATTTCCAACACAACACAAAAATGTTTTGGGAAATTTAGACACAGTTTTCATTGTAAAGAAGGTATATTTGAAACAATAAATCTAGCCGAATACATGTCAAAATAACACACTTAACAACCTTATCAATTTCCCCCCAAAATATCTAGAAATAAAAGAATACTGGATTCAAAAGATTTCCGTTAAAACAATCCCAAAAATGCAAACAAATGTCACAAGTTACGACACTAACACCACGAGGACAAACTAACTATACAACTCCCCCCTCACCTGTCACCAGGAATCAGGCACACCACTGGCCCAGGAGAGAACACAGAACACAGACCCACACAGAGGCAGAAGGGGGTCACACAGGAATCGAACCCCACGACTGTCCAAGAGGGCACCCAACAGCTCGCTTGCTGGCTCGGCGACCCTTCTCCTTCCAAAGCTCGGCACCAAAGGCAAAGCAAAACCTTTCCTTCAAAACGACGTTAACTCTGAACTCATCTCAAGAGTTCAGAGCGAGAAGGACTAAGGACATGTCAGACACACATCACAACAGATTCACGTGCTTCAGTTCGGAACAGAACTGAGCACACAAGAGAACGATAGAGCAAAAGGGGGAGAGAGAAGGAGGGAGAAAGGGAGAGGGAAAAGGGAGAGGAGGGGAAGGGAGACGAACACACGAACACACGCACAAATGAATGCCACGAGCCGTGACAATACCGAATCCATCAGCTTGCTATACAAGATTAATAACCTCTACTTTCTTCCGTATAAAACTTGATGCGCCGAAGACAAAGTATAGTAAAAATGTTACATGCATTTGTGGTAAGCAGTTCAGCTTGCTGTCAGCAGTTACGTACCTTCTTGCCCAAGTATTTCGAAGAGAATAACTACTCTGCAGATGATTTTTGGAAAGTTATTTCCGACGAGGTTCTTATGGTTGAACTTTCACAGGCATTAGTTAATAGCCCTATTTCTACGTTCCTTTGTGTTGTGTGTTCCATCCCACACTGACCTGGCAGTGTGTTTATTGTGTGTTGTGTGTTCCATCCCACACTGACCTGGCAGTGTGTTG
>NC_134899.1:1354637-1357137 GCF_041734735.1 Babylonia areolata
CCCAGTGAGGCGTTCTACAGCCCTGCCAACTGCGGTGGTTCAGTCATTGGGGCGGAGGGGTACGGGGGGGGGAGGGGGGGATCAAACAGCACACAGCGTCACCTACCTGTATGTACATGTCTGTGGACCCAAAGAGGGGTGGGTGGGGGGTGGGGGTGGGGTGGGGATCAAACAGCACACATAACATTTTACAGCCATCCAGGCAGTCATTACAGTTTCCACGGCTCGGAACCGGTAGATTCAATCCTCCCATTCCTCCGTTTTCACCTCATTCCTCACCTGACCAGGTACATGGTAAAGTGCCTTTCCCTCATTCCTCACCTGGCCAGGTACATGGTAAAGTGCCTTTCCCTCATTCCCCACCTGGCCAGGTACATGGTAAAGTGCCTTTCCCTCATTCCTCACCTGGCCAGGTACATGGTAAAGTGCCTTTCCCTCATTCCCCACCTGGCCAGGTACATGGTAAAGTGCCTTTCCCTCAGTTCACCTGGCCAGGTACATGGTAAAGTGCCTTTCCCTCATTCCTCACCTGACCAGGTACATGGTAAAGTGCCTTTCCCTCATTCTCCACCTGGCCAGGTACATGGTAAAGTGCCTTTCCCTCAGTTATCCTGGCCAGGTACATGGTAAAGTGCCTTTCACTCATTCCCCACCTGACCAGGTACATGGTAAAGTGCCTTTCCCTCATTCCTCACCTGACCAGGTACATGGTAAAGTGCCTTTCCCTCATTCCCCACCTGGCCAGGTACATGGTAAAGTGCCTTTCCCTCAGTTCACCTGGCCAGGTACATGGTAAAGTGCCTTTCCCTCATTCCCCACCTGGCCAGGTACATGGTAAAGTGCCTTTCCCTCATTCCTCACCTGGCCAGGTACATGGTAAGGTGCCTTACCCTCATTCCCCACCTGACCAGGTACATGGTAAAGTGCCTTTCCCTCATTCCCCACCTGGCCAGGTACATGGTAAAGTGCCTTTCCCTCATTCCTCACCTGGCCAGGTACATGGTAAAGTGCTTTTCCCTCATTCCCCACCTGGCCAGGTACATGGTAAAGTGCCTTTCCCTCAGTTCACCTGGCCAGGTACATGGTAAAGTGCCTTTCCCTCATTCCCCACCTGGCCAGGTACATGGTAAAGTGCCTTTCCCTCAGTTCACCTGGCCAGGTACATGGTAAAGTGCCTTTCCCTCATTCCTCACCTGGCCAGGTACATGGTAAAGTGCCTTTCCCTCATTCCCCACCTGACCAGGTACATGGTAAAGTGCCTTACCCTCATTCCCCACCTGACCAGGTACATGGTAAAGTGCCTTACCCTCATTCCCCACCTGGCCAGGTACATGGTAAAGTGCCTTTCCCTCATTCCTCACCTGGCCAGGTACATGGTAAAGTGCCTTTCCCTCATTCCCCACCTGGCCAGGTACATGGTAAAGTGCCTTTCCCTCATTCCCCACCTGGCCAGGTACATGGTAAAGTGCCTTACCCTCATTCCCCACCTGGCCAGGTACTGATGCACACAAGGGGAGTGAGGAAAATCGTGGTAAAGTGCATACCTTTCCCAATGACCGACACATGTGGAAACAGGACCGTGAACCCTGGGTTAGGCTGCTGGTCAACACTGGGTCACATTTTGCAGACGCCTTTTATTATTATTATCATTATTATTAATAGTATAATTATTATTGATATTATTATTGTCAGTTATCATTTGACATTTAACAGTCAGGTACAGTTCTTCAGACATGGCTTGGACGCCGCCTGGAAACTGAACTCAGGACAGTGTACGACCCAGAAACGATGAGTAACGATACAACAAACGTCGACAAGCCACCTTGCGAAACACCGGGATGGAAAGATGTTCATGTTCATGTTCGTCCCTCAGGTTGTTAGTTTTTTCTCGCCAGCTTTGTTTGACGGATAAGAAGGCGAGGTTCCTTCTTCTTTTTCACTGTTTGAGGTCAGCGCTACACTTATTTTTCAGTCATTTTCCTACGATATACCAGCGCCAGTTTCGACTTTGAAAATGAATCCTCCCCGCTTGGTATTGATCGGTTTTCATTCACTCGTTCATTCATACGCACATCGCTTTCCTGTCGTCATTCACGTGCCTGTGCTTGTGAGCGTGTTGGTCTATTTTTAGCTGTGACCGCGCTGCGCGAGGTGACCTCTCGTGCTTGCAGTGCAGTTACGAAAGCGACCTTGTTTATTTCGGTTTTTCTCCCCTCCTCCTTCCCTCCCCACAACCCTTCAAGACGACGTGCACTTGGCGTGCCGCGTGAGGCCGCCATCTGAAGCAGTGTTTTATGACAGAGGGGGCCATCTGAAGCAGTGTTTTGTGACAGAGGGGGCCATCTGAAGCAGTGTTTTATGACAGAGGGCGCCATCTGAAGCAGTGTTTTATGACAGAGGGGGCCATCTGAAGCAGTGTTTCATGACAGAGGTCGCCATCTGAAGCAGTGTTTTATGACAGAGGTCGCCATCTGAAGCAGTGTTTTATGACAGAGGGGGC
>NC_134899.1:1362137-1389637 GCF_041734735.1 Babylonia areolata
TGAGGAAAGTCAGAGTACAGTGCCTTTCCCAATGACTGATATAACACTCTGCCAGTACAGGGCTCTACACCCTGATCACTGGATCACCAGTACAGTGCCTTTCCCAATGACTGATATAACACTCTGCCAGTACAGGGCTCTACACCCTGATCCCTGGATCACCAGTACAGTGCCTTTCCCAATGACTGATAGAACACTCTGCCAGTACGGGGCTCTACACCCTGATCACTGGATCACCAGTACAGTGCCTTTCCCAATGACTGATAGAACACTCTGCCAGTACAGGGCTCTACACCCTGATCCCTGGATCACCAGTACAGTGCCTTTCCCAATGACTGATAGGACACTCTGCCAGTACAGGGCTCTACACCCTGATCCCTGGATCACCAGTACAGTGCCTTTCCCAATGACTGATTTAACACTCTGCCAGTACAGGGCTCTACACCCTGATCCCTGGATCACCAGTACAGTGCCTTTCCCAATGACTGATTTAACACTCTGCCAGTACAGGGCTCTACACCCTGATCCCTGGATCACCAGTACAGTGCCTGTCCCAATGACTGATTTAACACTCTGCCAGTACAGGGCTCTACACCCTGATCCCTGGATCACCAGTACAGTGCCTGTCCCAATGACTGATATAACACTCTGCCAGTATAGGGCTCTACACCCTGATCACTGGATCACCAGTACAGTGCCTTTCCCAATGACTGATAGAACACTCTGCCAGTACAGGGCTCTACACCCTGATCACTGGATCACCAGTACAGTGCCTGTCTCATTGACTGATAGAACACTCTGCCAGTACAGGGCTCTACACCCTGATCCCTGGATCACCAGTACAGTGCCTTTCCCAATGACTGATATAACACTCTGCCAGTACGGGGCTCTACACCCTGATCACTGGATCACCAGTACAGTGCCTTTCCCAATGACTGATTTAACACTCTGCCAGTACGGGGCTCTACACCCTGATCACTGGATCACCAGTCCATCATCCAATCAATTTGATCTCTGCACCTCTTTTCCCACTTCATGAAGGCAATTACAAAACATCAACTTTCCAGTCGACTCGGAAAAATCAGGCTCTTTCCACTACAGACATACAGTATCACAGAAATGAAGACTGTCCAAAACACACACATACATTTCTATAATCTGACATCAAAAGAAAGGGATTAGACAGGACAACAAATTCCAGTGGTGCACAATAACAACACAACAGCCACACTTGTATAGAGGGTAAGTGCCACTGTCAGTGGCGTGATGACGGCAGGGGTGCTGCGTTCCTATCCATGCTGTTCCCTGAGAAAGGACCCACCACTGTCACGGGCTCACACACCAACACGAGTCAGGAAAACATTGCATGACATTTTCATCTCTTTTCTTTCCCCTGTTCAAACAGCAAAGGGTTTCTCAGCAAGTAATAGCTCCATGAAAAAATTCAACAACAAAAAAGAAAAGTTCTCTGTTGAAGAGTTGAATAAGAGAAGTGTTTGACCCATAAAAGCCAAACTTCCCTTCAAAAATAACACACACACACTAATTCACAAGAAAAACAAAATGCAGTTAAAAAAAAAAAAAGGTTTGTGGAGTGAACCAAACGTTATTATAATTTGGACTTTCTTCCCTCTTTCTTCACTGGGATGTAGATGTTGGTCAGTATCCAAACAATTTGAAGGGGGAGTGATTTCTTTGCTTTTCAAAGCCTTTGGAAGTCCAGCTTACTGCTTTGTTCACCAACGTAACATTCTTTACCATCATCTGCTGGTTGATGGTTCCCTTGGAACTTGCATAAAATAATGCTAGGTATTTTTATGAGTCTTTTCTCTGAAACTGATTTCTACATCTAACCAGCTATCTATCTACCTGCCTATTTATTTTCTATCTTATTTTCCATCTACCTAATTTTTTTTTTTTTTTTTACATCTCTCTACTCTATTTCCTATCTATCTCTCTATTTAACTACCTGTCTACCTACCTACCTGTCTGTCTACCTATCTGACTATCTATCTCTGTGTGTGTGTGTGTCTGTTTACAAAATGAGGGGGTTTAAACAGTACCAATTAGACTATTGCTGTGAAACCTCAACACAAACACTAACAAAATATTGACCTTGAGGGCAAAAGCTGACAGACTGTTAAATTCCATTAAACACAAGATGTGATATTCAAACCTTAGCAATGAAGCACATACGTTACCTGGGATCACACATGTATGATCCACCCCTCATCTGCTGCCAAGATCTGAACCACTGCCAGAGAATCAATCACGCAATCATCAGTAGTGCTGCTTTGTGAACAACAACAAAAATCACTTGCATCTATTTTGTGTGCCTTTTGTTCATGCCAGCTGACTTGATCTACTCCCTTTGTGGCAACACATCATCTGTCATACCTCTGTCATACCTCCACAAGCTCTCCTTCCTCCTTTACACCGCTACAAGCTGCACACACCTTTGTGGCAACACATCATGTCATACCTCCACAAGCTGTACACACCTTTGTGGCAACACATCATCTGTCATACCTCCACAAGCTGCACACACCTTTGTGGCAACACACCATGTGTCATACCTCCACACGCTGCACACACCTTTGTGGCAACACATCATCTGTCATACCTCCACAAGCTGCACACACCTTTGTGGCAACACATCATCTGTCATACCTCCACACGCTGCACACACCTTTGTGGCAACACATCATCTGTCATACCTCCACAAGCTGCACACACCTTTGTGGCAACACATCATCTGTCATACCTCCACACGCTGCACACACCTTTGTGGCAACACATCATCTGTCATACCTCTGTCATACCTCCACAAGCTCTCCTTCCTCCTTTACACTGCTACAAGCTGCACACACCTTTGTGGCAACACATCATCTGTCATACCTCTGTCATACCTCCACAAGCTCTCCTTCCTCCTTTACACCGCTACAAGCTGCACACACCTTTGTGGCAACACATCATCTGTCATACCTCCACACGCTGCACACACCTTTGTGGCAACACATCATGTCATACCTCCACAAGCTGCACACACCCTTGTGGCAACACATCATGTGTCATACCTCCACAAGCTGCACACACCCTTGTGGCAACACATCATGTCATACCTCCACAAGCTGCACACACCCTTGTGGCAACACATCATCTGTCATACCTCCACAAGCTGCACACATCTTTGTGGCAACACATCATCTGTCGTACCTCCACACGCTGCACACACCTTTGTGGCAACACATCATCTGTCATACCTCCACACGCTGCACACACCTTTGTGGCAACACATCATCTGTCGTACCTCCACACGCTGCACACACCTTTGTGGCAACACATCATCTGTCATACCTCCACAAGCTGCACACACCTTTGTGGCAACACATCATGCCATACCTCCACACGCTGCACACACCTTTGTGGCAACACATCATGTGTCATACCTCCACAAGCTGTACACACCTTTGTGGCAACACATCATGTGTCATACCTCCACAAGCTGTACACACCTTTGTGGCAACACATCATCAGTCATACCTCCACAAGCTGTACACACCTTTGTGGCAACACATCATGTGTCATACCTCCACACACTGCACACACCTTTGTGGCAACACATTATGTGTCATACCTCCACAAGCTGCACACACCTTCGTGGCAACACATCATGTGTCATACCTCCACACGCTGCACACACCTTCGTGGCAACACATCATGTGTCATACCTCCACACGCTGCACACACCTTCGTGGCAACACATCATGTGTCATACCTCCACAAGCTGTACACACCTTTGTGGCAACACATCATGTGTCATACCTCCACAAGCTGCACACACCTTTGTGGCAACACATCATGTGTCATACCTCCACAAGCTGCACACACCTTTGTGGCAACACATCATGTGTCATACCTCCACAAGCTGCACACACCTTTGTGGCAACACATCATGTGTCATACCTCCACAAGCTCTCCTGCCTCCTTTACACCGCTACAAAGCTGCACAGCTCCATCATTTTGATTAGCTGACACTAGCTCTGGCTTCAATGTTGCTCAGGCCCAACACACACAACTTATTCAGTCACATTTAGACACTCACTTGCATGTACTCACACAGACACCCTCTCACACACACCCATGCTCTCACTTATACAGCTTTAAAGTAAAGAGGTTTTGTATACAAGGATATTACCAACACAGGAGACCACAGTTTTTATGTGGGCCTGACAGTTTTCAAACGCATCACATGCACAATCTTTCAGAAGGTGCATTTCATTTAAACAGACGAGTCTGGTCCTATAACAGCTTCTACCCACCATTTCTATTGATTTCATTCTTTTTTTTCATTCAAATTTCATTTTGTATTTCATTCAATCTACACTATTTGATACTCAAACAACAAATGTGATTCACACACTTTCACATCATGCAGAATACATTATTTCAATGCACCAATCTCAGAAAATACGACACCAGTTTTGTGCGAAACCAAAATATCAAGGACACCCAATCGGGTGATGAAGGACAATGGCCGACATGCAATCTCACAAGGACTCCACATAGCAGGGCACAAAATTTGCGCTGAGCTGTGCCTCTGGACTCGCTTTCTGCACATTTAGCATTTACATCAAGAGGTTCAGATCATACCATACTATACATGCATCACTTTTAGTCACAACATGTGACATCCTGTTTTCATTTTGTCCACCTCTCTCTTTCTTTCTTCTTCTTTTCTTCTTGTTTGAATATATGCAACTGCATAGAACACAGCAAATTTCCCGACAGTTTCTCTTTGAATGAGAAAGAGAGTGTGAGTGTGACTGTGAGATACAGAGAGAGACAGATAGAGACAGAGACAGAGACAGAGAGAGAGAGAGAGAGAGAGAGAGAGAGAGAGAATAATGAGTACCTGAGTATGACTGAACTTACATTATACCAGAACATTATCATCGAGACAAACTCAAAATAATATTATTTTATACCATGCAAACCTCTCTGGAAAGAGTATACTTATTAACACAAAAACTTATTTAAAAAAAAAAGGTTCTTTAAGGGCATTAGTTCATAATGTCCCCAAGCATAAATAACTGTACTGATGTACTCCTGATGCACACACACACACACACACACACACACACACACACACACACACACCACCCAAACACTCTCATTACAAGCATAAAGTCTTGTTTTCTTCAACACCCAATCAATGTGTATTGTAAACCATGACAACAACCTGATTTCATCACATCTCAACCACAATCTCCAAACTTTGGACATGACCCTCACTCCTGAGAACGCTCCAAGGACTAGTCTCACCCCCCACCCCCACCCTCCCCGCCCGTCTCTTCGTTGCACTGCGTCAGCCTGAAGCACGACCACCACAAGACAAGCGGGACAGACACCCCCCCACACCAGCGTCATCAGTGAAGTGTGGGGGCCAGCGCCGGAATCCTGAGACTGGTGGCAGCAGGTCACTTGCGGCGGCTGAGGTAGCGGAGGACCTTGTGGAGGGAGCGGAGGCGGTCGTGGAAGGACCCCATGGCCAGCATGGCCAGCTGGACGCGTGTCTCCAGGGGCAGCACGGCCACACACCACCAGGCCCAGGCCGGGCCGTTGGGGGAGCCACTGGGGTTGGGGTCCAGGTCCGGCAGGTTGCCGAAGTGACGCAGGATGCGTGCCCTGTGCACTGGGGGCAGGCCGTCCAGCCAGGTCCTGGTGGCTGTGTACACCTCCTGCTGCAGTGACTGGATCTCTGAAACCACCAACACCAACACCAGTGGTTAGACAGCCAGGCAGTGCCCAATGGGGGGACATGATGGGGCAGAACCACCTCTACAATTCACCTGCCTTTATCACTGTCAGTATACTGCCTTTATCACTGTCAGTATCCTTTCAGGAAGAAAGCCACCTCTACAATTCACCTGCCTTTATCACTGTCAGTATACTTTCAGGAAGAAAGCCACCTCTACAATTTACCTGCCTTTATCACTGTCAGTATACTTTGAGGAAGAAAGCCACCTCTACAATTCACCTGCCTTTATCACTGTCAGTATCCTTTCAGGAAGAAAGCCACCTCTACAATTCACCTGCCTTTATCACTGTCAGTATACTTTGAGGAAGAAAGCATCTTTTTTTCTCTCCTTTTTCTCATCATGAAAATACAGAAAGGATTTCAATAATATCAAAAATACATAAAGGATTTCAATAATATCAAAAATACAGAAATGATTTCAATAATATCATTCTACCTAGCCCAGTTAAATGTGTTTTTCTACTATTCCCATACCTGGGAGCTGGGTCTGACTGATGGGGTGGTCAGTGAGGAACTCCACCCGGGCAGTGTTGTAGCCGTCCCTCTTGCCGCGACTCAGCACCTTGAAGCGCCGCCCACCCACCGTGTCCACCAGTGACCGGCCGTCAGGGAAGAAATGGACGTCACGCACCTCCAGCATGCACCCGTAGTCTGAGAAGTTCTCCCTGCCAGTGCAGAAAGTAGTATGATAAGTAATGGAGGCCTCTCATGACTGACACTGTGTTTGTTTCTGTCACAGAACAGCTGATACACATGACAGCTTCATGAGTGAAGTGAAGAGCAAGACCACTCAATTCATAGCTTCACGATTCTGTGATGGTAGTGTTTCTTTCATAACTTTATCTGTGTTTGTCTATGTATACTGAGACAATTGCAACAAGAACATGACATGTATACAGCATCAGTTGATCTGAAATATATCTGTAATGACTGCTATCAGAAACAGCCTTTTTTTGAAATTATTTTCGAACTGAATATGGGGAACCTAGCATACCACTGTAAAAAAACCTCTCTGACATGATTTTGCTGATCCAGCAATGATCTGACCAAGTTTTCTGAACCCTGGATTTCAGGAACATCCACATGTACATTGCTACATTCCACCCCTTATCACTTTGGGCAATACTATGACATGTACATTGCTACATTCCACCCCTTATCACTTTGGGCAATACTATGCCACATGTACATTGCTACATTCCACCCCTTATCACTTTGGGCAATACTATGACATGTACATTGCTACATTCCACCCCTTATCACTTTGGGCAATACTATGCCACATGTACATTGCTACATTCCACCCCTTATCACTTTGGGCAATACTATGACAACATGTACATTGCTACATTCCACCCCTTATCACTTTGGGCAATACTATGACACATGTACATTGCTACATTCCACCCCTTATAGCTTTGGGCAATATTATGACAACATGTACATTGCTACATTCCACCCCTTATCACTTTGGGCAATACTATGACACATGTACATTGCTACATTCCACCCCTTATAGCTTTGGGCAATATTATGACACATGTACATTGCTACATTCCACCCCTTATCACTTTGGGCAATACTATGACAACATGTACATTGCTACATTCCACCCCTTATCACTTTGGGCAATACTATGACAACATGTACATGGCTACATTCCACCCCTTATCATTTTAGGCAATACTATGACATGTACATTGCTACATTCCACCCCTTATCATTTTAGGCAATACTATGACACATGTACATTGCTACATTCCACCCCTTAACACTTTGGGCAATACTATGACACATGTACATTGCTACATTCCACCCCTTATCACTTTGGGCAATACTATGACACATGTACATTGCTACATTCCACCCCTTATCACTTTGGGCAATACTATGACACATGTACATTGCTACATTCCAACCCTTATCACTTTGGGCAATACTATGACACATGTACATTGCTACATTCCACCCCTTATCACTTTGGGCAATACTATGACACATGTACATTGCTACATTCCACCCCTTATCACTTTGGGCAATACTATGACACATGTACATTGCTACATTCCAACCCTTATCACTTTGGGCAATACTATGACACATGTACATTGCTACATTCCACCCCTTATCACTTTGGGCAATACTATGACACATGTACATTGCTACATTCCACCCCTTATCACTTTGGGCAATACTATGACACATGTACATTGCTACATTCCACCCCTTATCACTTTGGGCAATACTATGACACATGTACATTGCTACATTCCACCCCTTATCACTTTGGGCAATACTATGACACATGTACATTGCTACATTCCACCCCTTATCACTTTGGGCAATACTATGACACATGTACATTGCTACATTCCACCCCTTATCACTTTGGGCAATACTATGACACATGTACATTGCTACATTCCACCCCTTATCACTTTGGGCAATACTATGACACATGTACATTGCTACATTCCAACCCTTATCACTTTGGGCAATACTATGACACATGTACATTGCTACATTCCACCCCTTATCACTTTGGGCAATACTATGACATGTACATTGCTACATTCCACCCCTTATCTCTTTGGGCAATACTATGACACATGTACATTGCTACATTCCACCCCTTATCACTTTGGGCAATACTATGACACATGTACATTGCTACATTCCACCCCTTATCACTTTGGGCAATACTATGACACATGTACATTGCTACATTCCACCCCTTATCACTTTGGGCAATACTATGACATGTACATTGCTACATTCCACCCCTTATCTCTTTGGGCAATATTATGACACATGTACATTGCTACATTCCACCCCTTATCACTTTGGGCAATACTATGACACATGTACATTGCTACATTCCACCCCTTATCACTTTGGGCAATACTATGACACATGTACATTGCTACATTCCAACCCTTATCACTTTGGGCAATACTATGACACATGTACATTGCTACATTCCACCCCTTATCACTTTGGGCAATACTATGACATGTACATTGCTACATTCCACCCCTTATCACTTTGGGCAATACTATGACACATGTACATTGCTACATTCCACCCCTTATCACTTTGGGTAATACTATGACACATGTACATTGCTACATTCCACCCCTTATCACTTTGGGTAATACTATGACAACATGTACATTTCTACATTCCACCCCTTATCACTTTGGGCAATACATAACAACATGCACACCTGCAGGTCAGGTCAGTCAGTGCGCGTCAACACACACACACATGCAACTACAACGATGTAACACAAAACTATCTGTGAGCGCGCGCACACTCACACACACACATGCAAATACAACAATGTAACACAGAACCAGCTGTGAGCGCACACACACACAACCATGAAGATAAAACACAGAACCATCAGACTCACTGGTTATCTGACAATGGCGACTGGGCAGGCAACACTCACTCGTTATACAACAGACCAGCAACACTCACTCGTTATCAAACAGACTGGCAACACTCACTTGTTATTGAACAGACCAGCAACACTCACTCGTTATCCAACAGACCAGCAACACTCACTCGTTATCAGACAGACCGGCAACACTCACTCGTTATCAGACAGACCAGCAACACTCACTCGTTATCAGACAGACCGGCAACACTCACTCGTTATCAGACAGACCGGCAACACTCACTCGTTATCGGACAGACCAGCAACACTCACTCGTTATCGGACAGACAGGTGACCATGCCGAACTGGCGTGTGCCCGACTCCATACACTGGCGGATCATGAGGCGGTAGCGAGGCTCGAAGACGTGCAGGGGGCAGGGCACGGTGGGGAAGCCCAGGGTGCAGACAAAGACGGGGATCTCGTGCTGCGTGTCCTGCCCCATCTTGGCCAGCTCACTCACCTCGTCCTCGTGCACCTGCTGACGCTCCCGGTACTGGCGGGGAAAGTAGGTCATCAGGATGGTCTGCAGGGACTCTGTCACTGTTGACCTGCGCTGGGCCAGGTACTGCAGCACACAACACACAGTGTGATGCACCATAAGGGTCTGCAGTGCTGTTCTGATGGTCGTCGTCGTGACATGACAATCATACTCACACTGTACTGAACTGTAAATTAATGCATTGCTTACTTTTTTGTCACAATAGATTTCTCTGAGCAAAATGGTACCCCTCTCCCTGAAGCGTTTCACCACAGAGCAGTGCAATCCCCCCCCACCCCCCTTCCTTTTTTTTCTGACCATCCTCTTTTTTCTATCTGCAGATGTGTTAGTTTTTCATCGAATTAGCTTTTTCTAGGGAATTTTGCCAGGGACAATCCCTTCATTGCTGTGGGTTCTTTTAACTGAACCATGTGCACCAAAGTGGATTTTTCTGGAGAATTTAACCAGGGACAACCTTTTAATTGCTGTGGGGTTGTTTTTTTTTACCGGCTCCAAGTGAATGCTACACAAGGGACCTCAGTCCATCATCTGATCCAATTGACTGGTGTCCACATCACCATTCAACGTCTAGTGAAGGAGAAAATAGTGGTGGGTGTAGGATTCATATCCCATGCCCACAGATTCTGGCACTCTCTCAGCAGACACGTTAGCCGCTGGGCCAGCACTGTTGTATTCTTACCTCAGTCAGGGAGCTCTTGCACATGGGGCAGGACGTCTGGTGGTCCAGGCAGCGGTCCAGGCACTCCCGGCAGAAGCTGTGACCACAGGGGGTGGTGACCGGCTGGTAGAACAGCCGGTAGCACAGACTGCACTCCACGTCCTCCTCACACAGCAGTGACATGTCCATCTCCCGCACGTCTGCTGCCACCACACCCGCCCCCTCCAATTCTGACCCTGGATTAAAAAAAAAAAAAAAAAAAAAAAAAAAATTAAACTGTTTTCTTTGAGGAGGCTGAGAAGATTCAGCAAGAAGCAAATATGTAACTTTGTTCCAGACTCGTCAAACACTGTCCCAGTGTTAACATGATCAAGCGCTCTCTTCAGCGTCTAGTCCCTGAAGAAACCAAGCTACAAAGCTTTCTGAATTCTGAACTATTAAAAATGATGTGGTTCATGCTGATTACTTTCTGTTATCCATCTGCCTGGAGTTAATCATCTGTTCATCATCCTGTGGCTTATCTGAGGTAACGTTCTAACAAACTTGTGTACTTGTTTCATGCTGTCACTCTGTTTCCATGCCTCTTTCCAGGGCCATGACCAAACCTGCCTCTCCTCTCTTTTTGTTCTATTTGCTCTTCTCTTTTCTCAGCTGAATGCTGTTTTCACAATACCAGGTCCAGTTCTCATTCTATTGATTTTTATGGCAATTCTTAACATTATCAATCCTCAAAGTCTTGACAGAATATGTCAACAATGCCAGTGCCCTCCTATTCTGAGTGTCCTAACAGTAACACTATTACAGCCAGACCCTAACTGAACAACAATAACGGAACCCGATATCATCCTAAACAAAGGCAAAAAAGGAGAGAGTGGAAAGTGATGACTCACGCAGACATTTCTGGGGGGAGGAGTGAGAGGGGCTGAGGGGCTGGGTGACGGAGGGGTTGCGACATCGCTTCCTGCTGCTCCCAGCGTGGCCCTTCCTGTCAGGGGACTGGGACCTGGATCGCTGGCGCCCGTAGGGGTCTGGTGAACTGGGGGACATGGACACGTCCAGGCTGGGGGAGGAGTAGCCTGAAACACAGTGAGGAATGAGGAGTGAGGAATGAGGAGTGGTCTGAAACACACAGTGAGGAATGAGGAGTGGTCTGAAACACACAGTGAGGAATGAGGAGTGAGGAATGAGGAGTGGTCTGAAACATACAGTGAGGAATGAGGAGTGGTCTGAAACACACAGTGAGGAATGAGGAGTGGTCTGAAACACACAGTGAGGAATGAGGAGTGGTCTGAAACACACAGTGAGGAATGAGGAGTGGTCTGAAACATACAGTGAGGAATGAGGAATGGCCTGAAACACACACACACACAAACGCATCAGACAGTGATACTCACATCTGTGTCGTTCTAACATGCTGCCCACTGCAGGGCTTGACGCTGCACTGTCCCCTGAACAGGACTTCTGGAACAGAGAAAGAAGAGAATTCAGTCCCTTTGTCCTCACCCAAACCTTTCCCCCTCAATGTGGAATCAAAGTGTCATCCAAACCTTTCCCCCTCAATGTGAAATCAAAGTGTCACCCAAACCTTCCCCCTCAATGTGGAATCAAAGTGTCATCCAAACCTTTCCCCCTCAATGTGGAATCAAAGTGTCACCCAAACCTTTCCCCCTCAATGTGGAATCAAAGTGTCATCCAAACCTTTCCCCCTCAATGTGGAATCAAAGTGTCATCCAAACCTTCCCCCTCAATGTGGAATCAAAGTGTCACCCAAACCTTTCCCCCTCAATGTGGAATCAAAGTGTCACCCAAACCTTTCCCCCTCAATGTGGAATCAAAGTGTCACCCAAACCTTTCCCCCTCAATGTGGAATCAAAGTGTCACCCAAACCTTTCCCCCTCAATATGGAATCAAAGTGTCACCCAAACCTTTCCCCCTCAATGTGGAATCAAAGTGTCATCCAAACCTTTCCCCCTCAATGTGGAATCAAAGTGTCACCCAAACCTTTCCCCCTCAATATGGAATCAAAGTGTCACCCAAACCTTTCCCCCTCAATGTGGAATCAAAGTGTCATCCAAACCTTTCCCCCTCAATGTGGAATCAAAGTGTCACCCAAACCTTTCCCCCTCAATATGGAATCAAAGTGTCACCCAAACCTTTCCCCCTCAATGTGGAATCAAAGTGTCACCAAACCTTTCCCCCTCAATGTGAAATCAAAGTGTCACCCAAACCTTTCCCCTCAATGTGGAATCAAAGTGTCATCCAAACCTTCCCCCTCAATGTGAAATCAAAGTGTCACCCAAACCTTTCCCCCTCAATATGGAATCAAAGTGTCACCCAAACCTTTCCCCCTCAATGTGGAATCAAAGTGTCATCCAAACCTTTCCCCCTCAATATGGAATCAAAGTGTCATCCAAACCTTCAACCTTTCCCCCTCAATGTGGAATCAAAGTGTCACCCAAACCTTTCCCCCTCAATGTGGAATCAAAGTGTCACCCAAACCTTTCCCCCTCAATAAGGAATCAAAGTGTCACCCAAACCTTTCCCCCTCAATATGGAATCAAAGTGTCATCCAAACCTTTCCCCCTCAATATGGAATCAAACCATCCATACATACTGAGACTGAAGGACACTTCCAGCAAGTCATCCCAGATGTTCCTACATCTGACCTTTGCATTCGTTGAGTTCTATGATAATGTACTCTCTCTTCCAAAGTTACCATGCAATAACATCAACACTGCCATGTAAGTCCTAAGTTACAATGCAATAACATTATCGTTGGTATGTAACAACAGTCATAATCACCCTGCAATAACATCAATATCACCATGTACAGTCCTGAGTTAACATGCAATAACATCAATATTGCCATGTAACAGAGCTTGAAGTTACCATGCAATAACATCAACACTGCCATGTAACAGTACTAAGATATCATGCAATAACATCAACATTGCCATCTGACTGACACTCACTGACTCACGCAAACAAAAATAAAACAAAAACACAATGAGAAAACTGCATTCCTATTTTTCAACAAGAGTGCAACTTTTCAGTGTTTGTGAGTTTAAGATTCTCTGGGGGTCTTAGATTATGGTTTTTCATTCCTGCACAGATCATAAAAATGCAAAGCTTCAAATGACATATATTACTTTTTTTTCTATATACTACACAGCAATTTGAGAAAAGAATGTTGTCCCCAATCTCACCGTGCTGAAACTGCCCGGAGTGGGTCCAGAGGAGGAGGAAGACGGTGAGGACGAGGAGGTAGGTGGTGTCTGGAAGTTTGAGGCGGCAGCCACAGTGTGGTCCATGATCTCTTTGAGCTGAGTCAGCGTGTCGGCGCCAAACTGGGGCAGGAAGGGTGACATCTTGAAGTTGCTGTGGAGCAGCTGCTGGAAGGGGGAGGGGTTGACCTCCTGCTGCCTCAGTTGAGTCTTGGGGTCGTCGGGGGGCAGCTGTCTGAGGATCTTATGCAGCGCCTGGGGGGACAGTTGGCATTACATCATCAACATCAATCATGTCTGCAATTAGAAAGAAATGATTACAATGAACCCAAACACTGAAAAAATAATAATTAAAACGAACTCAAACACTGAAAGACATAGTGATTAAAACGAACTCAAACACTGAAACACATAATCATAATGATTAAAATGAACGCAAACACTGAAAGACATAATGACTAAGATAAACACAAACACTGTAAGTGAAATATATTATCAAGTAATAATCAAAATGAACACAAACACTGAAAGACAAAATAATTGAAAAGAACACAAACATTGATAGACATGATTAAATTAACATGAACAGAAACACTGCAAGTGAAAGACATAATGATTAAAATGAACACAAACACTATAAGACATAATGATTAAAACGAACACAAAAGCTACAAGACATTATGATTAAAATGAACACTAACACTATAAGACATAATGATTAAAACGAACACAAAAGCTATATGACATTATGATTAAAATGAACACAAACACTATAAGACATAATGATGAAAAAATGAAGACTAAAACTGAAAAAAAGAAAATTAAAATGTAAATAAATGCTGGAATTTTTTAAAAAATTTAAATAACATAATAAATAACACTGACTGAAAAATAAAATGATTTAAAATGAACTAAATGAACACAAACACTGTAAGAAATATGACTGAAATGAACACAAGCACTGTAAGAAATATGACTGAAATGAACACAAGCACTGTAAGAAATATGACTGAAATGAACACAAGAACTGTAACTAAGAAATATAACTAAAATGAACACAATCACTGTAAGAAATATGACTGAAATGAATACACGCACTGTAAGAAATATGACTAAAATGAACACAATCACTGTAAGTAATATGACTGAAATGAACACAAGCACTGTAACTAAGAAATATAACTAAAATGAACACAATCACTGTAAGAAATATGACTGAAATACACGCAGTGAAAGAAATATGACTAAAATGAACACAATCACTGTAAGTAATATGACTGAAATGAACACAATCACTGTAAGAAATATGACTGAAATGAACACAATCACTGTAAGAAATATGACTGAAATGAACACAAGCAGTGAAAGAAATATGACTGAAATGAACACAAGCAGTAAAAGAAATGGGTCTAAAATGAACACAATCACTGAAAGAAATATGACTGAAATGAACACAATCACTGAAAAAAAAAATGTCTGAAATGAACACAAGCAGTGTAAGAAATATGACTGAAATGGACACAATCACTGAAAGAAATATGACTGAAATGAACACAATCACTGTAAGAAATATGACTGAAATGAACACAATCACTGTAAGAAATATGACTGAAATGAACACAAGCAGTGACAGAAATATGACTGAAATGAACACAAGCAGTGACAGAAATATGACTGAAATGAACACAAGCAGTAAAAGAAATGGGTCTAAAATGAACACAATCACTGAAAGAAATATGACTGAAATGAACACAATCACTGGAAAAAAAAAATGTCTGAAATGAACACAATCACTGAAAGAAATATGACTGAAATGAACACAATCACTATAAGAAATATGACTGAAATGAACACAAGCAGTAAAAGAAATGGGTCTAAAATTAACACAATCACTGAAAGAAATATGTCTGAAATGAACACAATCACTGAAAAAAATATGTCTGAAATGAACACAAGCAGTGAAAGAAATATGACTGAAATGGACACAATAACTGTAAGAAATATGACTGAAATGGACACAATAACTGTAAGAAATATGACTGAAATGAACACAAAATGAACACAAACAATGAAGAAATATGACTGAAATGAACACAAAATGAACACAAGCACTGTAAGAAATATGACTAAAATGAACACGTTTTGACTAAAATGAACACAAGAATTATGACTGAAATGAACACAAGCACTGTAAGAAGTATGACTAAAATGAACACAAGCACTGTAAGAAATATGACTAAAATGAACACAAGCAGTGAAAGAAATAGGACTGAATTGAACACAAGAACTGTAACTAAAAGTGTAAGAAATATGACTGAAATGAACACAATCACTGTAAGAAATATGTCTGAAATGAACACAAGCAGTGAAAGAAATAGGTCTAAAATGAACAAAAACAGTGAAAGAAATATGACTGAAATGAACACAAACAGTAAAAGAAATATGACTGAAATGAACACAAGCAGTGAAAGAAATATGACTGAAATGAACACAATCACTGTAAGAAATATGACTAAAATGAACACAATCACTGTAAGAAATATGACTAAAATGAACACAATCATTGTAAGAAATATGACTGAAATGAACACAATCACAGTAAGAAATATGACTGAAATGAACACAGTCACTGTAAGAAATATGACTGAAATGAACACAAGCAGTGAAAGAAATATGTCTGAAATGAACACAATCACTGAAAGAAATATGTCTGAAATGAACACAAGAACTGTAACTAAAAGTGTAAGAAATATAACCGAAACGAACACAATCACTGTAAGAAATATGACTGAAATGAACACAAGCAGTGAAAGAAATATGTCTGAAATGAACACAATCACTGAAAGAAATATGTCTGAAATGAACACAAGAACTGTAACTAAAAGTGTAAGAAATATAACCGAAACGAACACAATCACTGTAAGAAATATGTCTGAAATGAACACAAGCAGTGAAAGAAATGGGTCTGAAATGAACACAAGCAGTCAAAGAAATATGACTGAAATGAACACAGTCACTGTAAGAAATATGACTGAAATGAACACAAGCAGTGAAAGAAATATGTCTGAAATGAACACAATCACTGAAAGAAATATGTCTGAAATGAACACAAGAACTGTAACTAAAAGTGTAAGAAATATAACCGAAACGAACACAATCACTGTAAGAAATATGACTGAAATGAACACAAGCAGTGACAGAAATATGACTGAAATGAACACAAGCAGTGACAGAAATATGACTGAAATGAACACAAAGACAGAAATGACAACACACACTCAGTTGCACTGTCTGATGAAGACCCAGTTATATAAAACATTTCATTCATTTAATTGGCTTTATCAGTAATCAACCACCCCCTTTCCCTGTTACACAAGGCTCCCTGGTTCATTATACCTTATCTTACCTACATGGTATACCCTTACAAACTTTGTATTCTTTCATTTCAAAAGCTGCAATATTCTATAATTTACAGTAATACTGTCCAATCTGCCTCAAGACAAGGAAATTATTTTTTCATTTTTTATACATTACAAAAACAACATGAATGCATTCTCTGAAAAGCTGCTACATGAATAGGCTATTAGTATTACTAACACGACAGTGATACTGCCCTATCTGCCTTAAAAACCAGGTCTTAGGAAATGATTTTTCACTTTGTTAATTTGTACACATTACAAAAACAGACATCACAAAATGAAACACTATCACATGTGTACATTTTATCAGTCTATGTGTACACAAGTTTACACTGGGTTACTGGAACAAAACCACACCACTCAGAGACAGCCCATAACTTTAACAAATAAATAACAAGTACAACAAAAAGAACAATGTATAGATTTTAAATATTACATCATTACATTATAATACATTCAAAACTGAAAAAGAGGCCTACCCTGGACAGATAGTCTCTGGCTGAAGTCACCTCCTTGTCCAGTGCCAGACACTGCAGAAAAGAGATGACGGCATCCTCGTAGCGCCCCAGCTCAAAAAGGGCAGTGCCCTTGCGGAAAAAACCTTTGGGCCAATCGGGGCGGAGCTTCACAACCCTCTCCGCATCCTCCAAAGCTTTGGCAAACTGGTCCAGAGCGGCATAGGCATGCGATCGATTACTGTACAGCAAGTGGTCAGAGTCCGCTGTAATGAAAACAAAAGCTTTCATTTCTCACTGATGTCTATGGTGTAAGTACTTGATGGAACAGGTGAAGGGGAAAAAATCCTACATTCATCAATGTTGTCTGTGTTGTAATAATTTGATGAAATAGCTAAAAGACAGACTTCTTTTATTACTGTTGTGCATTGTGTAATAAATTGATGGAATAGCTAAGAGAAAAACACTTTCATTAATCAATGTTGGCTGTGGTGTAACAATTTGATGGAGTAGATAAAAGAAAAAGCCTTCACTAATCACTCTTGTCTGTAATGACAATCTGATGGAAAACCTGAAAGAAAAAGCCTTCATTTATGTATCACAATAATTTGATGGATTATCTGAAAAATAATCAAGACTTAGTGAGTTAGTCGGACTCTGTAACTTCCTTTTTAATGTGAGATATGGCAAACCAATCTGATTTTGGATAAGGAAAAACAAACAAACTTTCACTTACCACTTTCAATTATCATTGCAGCCTATTGCACTAACAATTTCAATGGTTAGCACACACACACACACACACACACACACACACACACAAAAAGAAAAAAAAGAAGAAGAAGAAAAAAAAAAGGGATTGGTAACAAGAATAACAAGAAATATCGAAGAAAAACATTAACACTAATACTTGCACACTGTGTGATTATTCCATGTATCAAATTATTGTTCTCTTTTACCTCCTCAATGAGATTAATTTGACAAAAGTTTAATCTTACACACCTAGATAAGGGTATGTAAATGAGTATATGGTATGTGTGTGTGTGTGTGTGTGTGTGTGTGTGTGTGTGTGTGTGTGAGACAAATGGGTGAATCATCAAAGCAGTAGTGGTGTACATGTGTGTGCAACTGCATGTGTGCGTGCACATGAAATGACAGGGGTTAGAATGGTACCTAGTATCATTGAACAGGTTCATCCACTCAGCCTTGTATTATTATTCTTGCAAGTTCATGGTGAACCATTTACTGGAATCTTTTCTCAGTGAAGACAAGGAAAAGGAAATGAAACAGACACAGACACATTAATGTACACACACACACACACACTCCACCATTCACACACACACAATGACAGTCACTCTGACAGCACTTGACAACAGAGTCTGAACTGTATGCCACCTAATGTTCCACTGCCCTTCTATACAGCACAGTGCTCTAAATGTGACCTAGTTAACACAGACCAGACACAGACAGGATTGAGATGACTAAACCAGTAATTGAGTAAATAATCATAATGTTCCACTGCCCTTCTTTACAGCACAGTGCTCTAAATATGACCTAGTTAACACAGACCAGACACAGACAGGACTGAGATGACTAAATCAGTAACTGAGTAAATAATCATAATGTTCCACTGCCCTTCTTTACAGCACAGTGCTCTAAATATGACCTAGTTAACACAGACCAGACATACTGCAGGACAGAAATGACTAAATCAGAAAATATTAATTATGATGTTCCACTGCCCAACTTCACACGGCAGTGCTCTAAGTATGCCCTGATTAACAAAGCCTAGACACACGGCAGTGCTCTAAGTATGCCCTGATTAACAAAGCCTAGACACACGGCAGTGCTCTAAGTATGCCCTGATTAACAAACCCTAGACACAAGACAGTGCTTGAAGTATGCCCTATTAACAAAGCCTAGACACACGGCAATGCTCTAAGTATGCCCTATTAACAAAGCCTTGACACACGATAGAACAGAAATGACTAAACTAGAAAATAGTCATCATAATGGCAGCCATGAATACCACAGTTGAGCTCAGCAACACAGGAAAACAATGAACAGTGTCATCTAGCAAACGTCCAACTTTTTCTAGGTCTCAGAAGACCACTCCCACCCCCATCTTTCCCTGACCTTACCCTTGGCCAAACCTATATTAGTCCTGACCCAACCCAAACCTCAAACGGGTAATTTGATAACATTCAATGAGTCACAGTTCAACAACCCAATGAAAATAAAATGTAAAAAAACAAACAAAAAAAACAAAAACAAAACCCACAATCCACCCCAAAAACAACACATGTATACTTATAACTGCAATAGTACTGTTATAGTACAGCACTTGTTATATAAACTAAAGTAAATGAAAACAAAACATTTCTGTCCATAACTTTGTACAATTGTAGATGGTGAGGGCAAAAATTAACTTACCCCCCTCCCCCTACCTCCACCCCCAAATAAAGAAAAGAAAAGAAAAAGAATAATCAGTAAAGTAATAACTGGTGTTTACAAAACAAATTGAAACAAACAAACAAACAAAAACAAAAACCACCAACTTCCCATCATCTTGTGAATCTACATTGCCACTAAATACCAGCAATAGAATTCAGATGAATCATTACCTATGAATCATTACAATACTTAAGCTTGTTTGAAAAAAATCTTACTCAGTTACTGTTTCCATTTTTATTCATCATTTTATTATGCAACACCATAAAATGACAGTGCATCACAGTAACTTGAGTAAGTGTAGAACTGATCTACAGTTCACAATGTACTATCTATAGCATCAACACTAGTCAATATGACTATGAGCTGGGTTTTTTTTTATGTACACTTCAAATGTCTTAAAAACAATTATGTGTTTTAATGATTTAGATCCCTTTGAATACAATAGGTTTTCATTCTGATTCAGTAGCAATTCATCGTTGTGACATCAAATGATGATAACCCAAAATATATTTGCATAGAATACACACACACATATATACATATATACATAATATATACAGATCTATACAGTATATACATGTTCATCATGTATGTCACGTTTGCATACATACATTGTTTTTTGTTAGCAAGCATGACATGTACTTGTGTTATGTTTTAAAGTACTTGATATAAATGTTAATAATACATGTTCCTATGTTGACGTGTGTACATGGATGTTAGTGTATGTGATGATTTTGAGTGTGCACAGTGTGCATGTCCAGAAATCTTTTGCGCATGTGCTGCATGTGTTCAAATGTACAAGGTGTAAGTGTATGACTAAAAATGATGTATTTGAGTGAATGTGTGACTTAGACATATCTGTGGGACTTAGACATATCTGTAGGTCAAATGTTCCTACTTTTACAGTGAGACTGAGGGGAGGATAATAAACTCTTTAACCAAGTCAGTCACCCATAAAATCTATGAGCATACACTTGCACATATGTGACTTTCTAGTCTGAACACCCACCCACACTCTCTTACACAATACACACATCCCCGTAGCCTTAAAATCAAACCTAGTTCACACCTTCTCTCTCTCTCTCTGTGGATTTCTTGATATATTCAAATACACGTGTACCTATCACACGATATCACTCACTGATACTACTGTGTCAGGTTTTTTTTAATTTATATATATTTTTTTTTATCCATTATTGAATTGTTTCCACGTCCGTTTTCCATCCCTCTCTCCTCCATTTTCAATAATTGTGTATACTTTATTATGTAACCACATCCTGCGTATAACAACTCAAAATAAACTTGATAAAAATTGTATAAAATGTTCACTTACATAACTGGATCGCCTCGCTGTAGGCTGTGATTGCGCTCTGAAAATCTTTTTTCTCGAAAAACCTGTTCCCTTCTGCTTTCAGTTCCGCTGCTCTGCAACTATCTGGAAACCATTTGTGTATCAATTTGGATAAAACAACGTTTGTGCATATAGAAGAGGGCTTCAGTCTGTTGTGAACGATGCCACACACCTTACACGCTTTCGAAGAGTCCCGTTCCAAACACTTACGACAGAAGGTGTGTCCACAACTGATGGTTACTGGGTCGTTCACAATTCCACGACACAACATACATGTAAACATACAACTCTTCTTCATTGAATCGTGTTGACTGCAAGCACCACTTTTGTTCACGTCTTCACTAAGCGTTTCGATTAACGCTGTAACCAAATGTTTTAATTTTTCGTGCGACACACGGCCCAGTCTTAAAGCATTTGTGTAAGCATCGAACGCTTTCGTAAACTGCCGTGCTCTGGCGAAGCTGTCTGCTAGTCCAAGGTACAATTCAGCCTGTGGTCCATTCTCCTGAATAGTTCTCTCGAATATATCCGCAGCAAGTCCAAAATTGTTCGTGCTAAACGCTTGTCGAGCGAGATCGACCATGTTTGACACAAACACTGTGACTCACATCAGTACCACAAAGACGTGTATCTGGGGTTGATATGTCTTCCTCGTGTCTTTACAAAACGTGAAAGTTACATAAAGATCACATGACCACAACACCGCTTCTGATTGGTTAAACTTGACCTTCTTTCTGATTGTTACACAAACTCAGACCAGGAGCAAACTGATTGGTCGAACTTGACTTTCAGCCCGGGACGGCTCACACAAAGTTACGAAACCAAATTCGTGTCCAGAATATAGTGCAACATAATCGGACTTACTAAAATGTAATCCGTAGCGTGGTATTATATACCGCAATGTACCGAAATTAAGGACAAGGATAAGCGAATGCTGAGGAATAACAGTAGGCAGACACAAACCACGTAATATTTGGAGAAAACTGAAGACTGTTGTGTAAAATTTAACAAGACTGGTGGTGAAGTACTGTCACACCCAGTTGTTAAAACAGGTACACAAAGGAGATACGCTGATGTTGGTGTGATAGCCATGTCCACTCCTGCTTGGCACCATGGAGCGATCACTTGGCCAATATCAAGCGCCTGTGAGGGCTGCATGCGCACACATATCGAAACAATGATTGGTTGCTATTTTTATGTGTGTGGGAGTACGTGATCAGTCCATGTTGCATTATGAAAGACTGGTCGGATAACAGACATAACATGCTATGCACAAAACGTTCAGGACCACGTACCATAATAAATGACGGATGTGCTCTTAAAGAGAAAAAGGAACATAAAAAAGAATACTGAGTAAAGTTGACACTTAAATGTCATTATGTGCGGAAACTGCATTACAGCTTCGGAGCACAAAATTTTATGTTCATGCTTGCACGCAGAGGAAAAGCATATTCTAGTTGCGGCAAAAATAAGTTTAGTTAAACTTTTTTTTTTTTTTTTTTTTTTTAAGAAGAAAAAAAAAGAGAGGGCTGGGGGTCGGAAGACAGAGAGAAGAACAGAAACTGCTGACAAGCCCTGATGGATTTGATAGAAGAACAGAAACTGCTGACAAGCCCTGATGGATTTGATAGAGAGAAGAACAGAAACTGCTGACAAGCCCTGATGGATTTGATAGAACAGAAACTGCTGACAAGCCCTGATGGATTTGATAGAGAGAAGAACAGAAACTGCTGACAAGCCCTGATGGATTTGATAGAAGAACAGAAACTGCTGACAAGCCCTGATGGATTTGACAGAACAGAAACTGCTGACAAGCCCTGATGGATTTGACAGAACAGAAACTGCTGACAAGCCCTGATGGATTTGATAGAGCGAAGAACAGAAACTGCTGACAAGCCCTGATGGATTTGATAGAAGAACAGAAACTGCTGACAAGCCCTGATGGATTTGATAGAAGAACAGAAACTGCTGACAAGCCCTGATGGATTTGATAGAAGAACAGAAACTGCTGACAAGCCCTGATGGATTTGATAGAGAGAAGAACAGAAACTGCTGACAAGCCCTGATGGATTTGATAGAGCGAAGAACAGAAAATGCTGACAAGCCCTGATGGATTTGATAGAGAGAAGAACAGAAAATGCTGACAAGCCCTGATGGATTTGATAGAAGAACAGAAACTGCTGACAAGCCCTGATGGATTTGATAGAGCGAAGAACAGAAACTGCTGACAAGCCCTGATGGATTTGATAGAAGAACAGAAACTGCTGACAAGCCCTGATGGATTTGATAGAACAGAAACTGCTGACAAGCCCTGATGGATTTGATAGAGAGAAGAACAGAAACTGCTGACAAGCCCTGATGGATTTGATAGAGAGAAGAACAGAAACTGCTGACAAGCCCTGATGGATTTGATAGAGAGAAGAACAGAAACTGCTGACAAGCCCTGATGGATTTTGTACGCTGCATGTGCAGCATCAGTGAAACATTCCTCACAACAGTTCAACGGATGTAGCGTGGTTGTCAGTCAGTATGGTTATATGACAGCCCTATGGATCGATCCTCTGATACCAGTGGATCCACTCAATGGTCCGTGCCGTGTGCTTTTCCAACTTTCCTGTTTTCTTCATTGTGGCTTCATGAGTCAAAGCGCTTTACTGACAACGCCGACATGCAGCATGTGTGCGTCTCCACTTACAAACACAGCTGAACCATATTTGGATTTTTTTCCCTTCCTTGCACATGCACATTAAAAGTTCCCTGGCTGTCAGCTTTGTAAACTTGATCTGCGATTCTAAACTAACTTTTATCAAAAACAACAACAACGCCAACTATATATACACAGTTGTCCACCAATTCGATTGCAATGTAGTACCCACGCACGCTGATATCTTAGCATTACTTTTAGTCAGTGTGTTGTAATTATATTGAATTCCATCATTTTTTTGAAGAAAAAAAAATATATATACACCCAGTTGACCGATCATGGTGTTCCTTCACTGACTTTTTGAGCCCAGTACAGCATTACGTGACAGTGTTTACCGCATACGTGACAGCATATATATAGGTCTGTAACAAGACCAGTATAGTTCAGTGTTTATATAGGTCTGTAACAAGACCAGTATAGTTCAGTGTTTATATAGGTCTGTAACAAGACCAGTGTATAGTACAGTGTTTATATAGGTCTGTAACAAGACTAGCCGCTTCCTGGGAAGCGGGGCGTCAAAATTTCCTAACTGCAGACTTAATAACTTAGCAAGGAACTGAAGACAATTACAGGGTATGCGTGTCACTGGTGTTGGGCTTATCTACTCATCCACTGACATAATTTATAACACACCCTCAACGTCCTTCTGTACCTTTCATCCCCACAAGTCAATTTTGTATGGTGCAGTTTAAGCATGCATACTCTCTCTCTCTCTCTTTCTCTCTCTCTCTCTCCACACACACACACACACACACACACACACACACACACACACGTGCGCCACAATGCCCGCTACACTGTTCAAAAGGAGCCAGTGTTTCTCTGTGTGATGCGACCTACACACAATTGTCTTTACTTTCTTTTGAGTCGGTTGATCATTTTAATAAACGGACTGTTGTTTGCACTTTTCTAATCACTTTTTTGGGGGTCGGGGTGCGGGATGGGTGGGCTCAGTATATCTACTATAAATACAGATACACACACACACGTGTGTGTGTGTGTGTGTGTGTGTGTGTGTGTGTGTGTGTGTGTGTGTGTGTGTGTGTGTGCGCTCTCAACTGTTGGAGTACTGACGAGAGGCGGGTACGGAATGAATGCGCGGGACCGTGCGGGAGAAGAAAATTGTTTCATGTTCTTTCTGATCTCCACTCTCCGTGTCAAGGTAGTTGGCAGTTTGACTTTCTCAAGGAGGCGTCACTGCGTTCAGACAAAATTAATCTACATGCTACACCACGTCTGAGAGCCAGATGTCTGACAGCAGCATAACTCAACGCTCTTGTCAGGCCTGGAGTGCATGCTTATATTTGTGTACCTATCAGAGTGGATTTCTTTTTACATACTAATTTGGCCAGAGGACAACACTCGTTGCCCGTGGGTTCTTTTTTAGTGTGCCAAGTGCGTGCTGCACACGGGACCTCGGTTTATCGTCTCATCAGAAAGACTAGACGCTCAGTTTGATTTTCCAGTCAAACTTGGGAGACAGGGTGAGTGCAGGATTCTATCCCACACCCTCACGTACTCTATTCTGGCAGCTGAGCGTCTGAACCCCTCCACGCCACACATCTAGGGCAAGGGCAATAACCTCGTTTATCATAAACGTCAACTGGTCCTCAATCTTTTATTGGATCATTGCCCCTATTTCCATTCTGACACCCGTGAATTTTTCAGGAAATCCAAGAAGTCGTGAAAATCGTGAATTCAGAACCAGTCAGGAACTCAATATTCTGAAGCACGTTCCACACTTTAGTACTTGCAATCTGTTAAGCAGTTTTTTCTGGAATTATCTGCTGAACTTGTCCGAATTCATAAAAGAAATAAGCAAGATATTCTAATTACTATTTCGCACTCAACAAAAAGTATTGTTGGCAACTGTTTAAATCAAACACATAGGTACTGGAATCCAAATGTCAGAGTTTTAGATAATCATTAACGTGTGTATCTAATCTTTTTCACGTTGCTTTTAGTTCAGCCTGATTTATTCAAGGTGTTGGCTATTTCGCTGCTCCTTAATTGTTCGCGTCGCGCCACAAAAGTATGATTGTGACAGTCAACTGTTTTCAGTTTCTGAAATTGAGTAAATTGTACAATGTCCAATTAAAATACAGCACGTTTATCATCTTTTTATAAACTTGGGAAATGTTGTTGAACGATTACTCGACACCTTTTTCTGACTGTACTATGTTTGTATTGCCACTAGGCTGTGCTATGTTTGTGCCCCTAGGCGGTGCTGTGTTTGTATTGCCACTAGGCTGTGCTATGTTTTTATTGCCACTAGGCTGTGCTATGTTTGTATTGCCACTAGGCTGTGCTATGTTTTTATTGCCACTAGGCTGTGCTATGTCTGTATTGCCACAAGCGGGGCTATGTTTGTAATGCCACAAGGCGGGGCATTGTTTGTATTGCCACAAGGCGGGGCTATGTTTGTATTGCCACTAGGCTGTGCTATGTTTGTATTGCCACAGGGCGGGGCTATGTTTGTACTGCCACAAGGCGGGGCTATGTTTGTATTGCCACAAGGCTGTGCTATGTTTGTATTGCCACTAAGATGTGATATGTTTGTATTGCCACAAGGCGGTGCTATGTTTGTATTGTCACTGGGTGGTGCTATGTTTGTACTGTCACTAGGTGGTACTATGTTTGTATTGTCACGGGGTGGTGCTATGTTTGTATCGCCACTAGGCTGTGCTATGTTTGTATTGTCACTGGGTGGTGCTATGTTTGTATTGTCACTGGGTGGTGCTATGTTTGTATTGTCACTGGGTGGTGCTATGTTTGTATTGTCACGGGGTGGTACTATGTTTGTATTGTCACTGGGTGGTGCTATGTTTGTATTGTCACGGGGTGGTGCTATGTTTGTATTGTCACTGGGTGGTGCTATGTTTGTATTGTCACGGGGTGGTGCTATGTTTGTATTGTCACTGGGTGGTGCTATGTTTGTATTGTCACTGGGTGGTGCTGTTTGTACTGTCACTAGATGGTGCTATGTTTGTATTGTCACTAGGTGGTGCTGTTTGTATTGTCACTGGGTGGTGCTATGTTAATGTTTGTATTGCCACTAGGTGGTGCTATGTTTGTATTGTCACTGGGTGGGGCTATGTTTGTACTGTCAGAAGGTGGTGCTATGTTTGTACTATCACTAGGTGGTGCTATGTTTGTACTATCACTAGGTGGTGCTATGTTTGTACTGTCACTAGGTGGTGCTATGTCTGTACTGCCACAAGGTGGTGCTATGTATTGTCACTAGGTGGTGCTATGTTTGTATTGTCACTAGGTGGTGCTATGTTTGTATTGTCACTAGGTGATGCTATGTTTGTATTGTCACGAGGTGGTGCTATGTTTGTATTGTCACTAGGTGGTGCTATGTTTGTACTGCCACAAGGTGGTACTATGTTTGTATTGTCACTAGGTGGTGCTATGTTTGTACTGCCACAAGGTGATGCTATGTTTGTATTGTCACTAGGTGGTGCTA
>NC_134899.1:1394637-1454637 GCF_041734735.1 Babylonia areolata
GGAAAACGCTTTACAAGTCTGTCACTGTGTACGAAGGATACGGTTTCAAGTCAAGACGATAACCGTACATTTCTACATGAGTCCATCAAAGTCCAGTCTTTTCTTTCACTGTTGAAAGACGGATCAAAGCCGACCAAGCCTTGTACAGCCAGTCAGTCAGCCAGCCAGTCAGCCAGTCAGTCAGCCAGTCGGTCAGCCAGCCAGCCAGTCAACCAGTCAGCCAGCCAGCCAGTCAGCCAGTCGGTCAGCCAGCCAGCCAGTCAGCCAGTCGGTCAGCCAGCCAGCCAGCCAGCCAGTCGGTCAGCCAGCCAGCCAGTCAGTCAGCCAGCCAGCCAGTCAGTCAGCCAGCCAGCCAGTCAGCCAGCCAGTCAGTCAGCCAGTCAGTCGGTCAGTCAGGCAGTTTTTGGGGAAGAAGGGCTGCTGTTTGCAAGACCTTGATTCAGCGAAATACATGCACTCCGGTATTCCAAGACCTTGATTCAGCGAAATACAAGCATTCCGGTATTCCAATACATTGATTCAGCGAAATACAAGCATTCCGATATTCCAATACATTGATTCAGCGAAATACATGCACTCCGGTATTCCAATACATTGATTCAGCGAAATACAAGCATTCCGATATTCCAATACATTGATTCAGCGAAATACAAGCACTCCGATATTCCAATACATTGATTCAGCGAAATACAAGCATTCCGATATTCCAATACATTGATTCAGCGAAATACATGCACTCCGGTATTTCAAGACCTTGATTCAGCGAAATACAAGCACTCCGATATTCCAGTACATTGATTCAGCGAAATACATGCACTCCGATATTCCAGTACATTGATTCAGCGAAATACAAGCACTCCGGTATTCCAGTAACGGAAGGCAGGGAGTGGAGGGGGGGGGGAGCGGGGGGGATGAGGGGGGGTGGTATCGGGAGAAGGGAGAGTTGGGGGTGGAGGGGGGGGGGGGTTAGATAAGTCGTGATGCAGCACTAAAATAAATCCATTATAAAAAAAAAAGGTCACTAGTGTACATGTTCGACATTGTTCTTCTATGACGAAACCGTCAAGAATCAGTTAGGACAATGAATCATCAAAGAGAGAGAGAGAGAGAGAGAGAGAGAGAGAGAGAGAGAGAGAGAGAGAGAGAGAGAGAGAGAGAGAGAGAGAGGAACAGACAGACAATCAGAGAACATGAACATGATCATGCGCCAGGACATCAGCCAATCAGGAATGATCAGCATGAGAAACATGATGTATTATCACTCAGTCAACATGCACAACAACAGATCAATAATCGTCCAACAGTCACTCAGTCAACATGCACAACAACAGATCAATAATCGTCCAACAGTCACTCAGTCAACATGCACAACAACACATCAATAATCGTTCAACAGTCACTCAGTCAACATGCACAACAACAGATCAATAATCGCCCAACAGTCACTCAGTCAACATGCACAACAACAGATCAATAATCGTTCAACAGTCACTCAGTCAACATGCACAACAACAGATCAATAATCGTTCAACAGTCACTCAGTCAACATGCACAACAACAGATCAATAATCGCCCAACAGTCACTCAGTCAACATGCACAACAACAGATCAATAATCGCCCAACTTTCTGAAAGGAAGCACAGTATCAAAGATGTTCAATAATTATGATAATAATTGTCGCAGGAAGTTTGTTTATTTGGTTGTTTTCCTGAAATAAACATAACAACAGAACAACACACGAGCAAATAACGACCCCCCAAAAAAACCAACAACAACAACAAACAAACCCAAAACAAAAAAACCAACAAAAAACAAACAAAAAAACCCACAAAAAAACCAAACAACCCCCCCCCCAAAAAACAAAAAAAACAAACCCCAAACCTCCCAAAACAAAACACAACCAACAAACAAAAAACAAAAACAACCCCAAACCCCAACAGTTTATGTAAAAAAACCTACCAAACATATCACTTTCTGTCCTGATAAACCCCCCCAGCTCTTTCAAGTGACTGAATATGACGATGACAAAAAAAAAGTAAAAGAAAAGAAGAAGAAGAAGAAGAAAAAAAAGAAAAAAGAAAAAGAACAAAAAGAACAAAAAAAAGAAAAGAAAAAAAAAGAGAGGATTAAATAAAACCACACCTTGTCGGATACATCTTCTGTTGAATACTGAGTGACAATATTGTTTGGAATAACGCAACGTCATATAAAAAATCAACCACGATGAGAAACAACCACACCAATTAAAAAAAAAAAAGAAAAAAAAAATCAGGTTGGGAAACTTTCCCAGGTAAGCCGACTGGCGAATCGAATGTAGTACTGGCCCTGAAAAGTACGTAAAGTGTTAAAAACAATCAAAAGGTGACTGAAAACCACGTGATCAAAGGCCTAGAAAAGCAGTCAGCTGATTGGTCCAAACATCACTCACCAGTTCTAACCTGTTCCAGTCCCCACATAATGGGAAGTAATGCACATCTTCACCAGTCATCATCGTGTCCCTGATTGGTCCAGACATCACTCACCAGTTCTAACCTGTTCCAGTCCCCACATAATGGGAAGTACTGCACATCTTCACCAGTCATCATCGTGTCCCTGATTGGTCCAAACATCACTCACCAGTTCTAACCTGTTCCAGTCCCCACATAATGGGAAGTACTGCACATCTTCACCAATCATCATCGTGTCCCTTGGAAACTATTCACAAATTTCAACTCGTTCTCGTGTCAACATTACAGGAAATGGTCGTACAGTTTTGACCAATCATTGTGTGCCGTTTTTAGTTTGGAAAAGGTCAAGCACTTTAACCAGCCATGGTTAATGGTATTCAGGGAATGCTAACCGGTGGAAGCCAAACATTTTTTTGGTTTACATTTAGAGAAAGACCACAAATATTAAATCAGTTAAAACATGTTAAACTTATGATACATTCAAAAAGGTAACATTTGCTGCGAACTAAAAAAAAAAAAAAAAAAAATCCCTGTGGACAAATACTGGCTGCATTCAACAGCTTTGAAGAAACGTGGACTGAAACGTATTGCTGTTTTTTCACAAGTTTTTCGTTTGTTTTTTTACCCACCCCCCCACCCCCTATCTCCACACCCCCAACCACCCCTCTTGTTACAACGTGCATGTGCATGCTTTCAAACTGTTTAGGAGCTTACTGGGTTGACGCGCCGTGCAAATCTCCTATTTTTCTTCCTCTTGTTCTTCTCTTCTCCTCTGCCTCCTTCTTTTGCTTTTTGCTGGTGAATATCATATCATCATCAATTAAAACCATAAAAAAATAAAAAAAGCTAGTCCTCTATGACTAAAGAACACGCTCAAACGTTAAATTAACGTTTAACTCTTTGATTGGAACCACAGATAACGAACTATTCTAACAGTATGATTTACAGCTGCTCCAACTCTGATTAAGTGGGATGGAAGACAAAACTTTGTAAATGATGTAAACACACAACTACAGAAAGTGTAAAGAGAAAGAGGGAGAGGAGGGAGGGGGAACAGCTTTGGAAAGAGACAGGTTTTAAGGCCAGACTTGAAACAACTCCAACGTGAAATATTCGTCTATCCTGAAACAGGACTGGCATCCTAGACAATAATCATGAACAGTTGGAATAAGATTAATAGCTGGTCTACAATAATCATAGAACAGTGGGAATGAAATTAACAGCTATAATAATAACAATAATGATAATATTTATATTGCGCTGAATCTTGTGCAGAGACAAATCTAAGTGCTTTCACACCAGTCATTCACACGCATGCATAACTCTAAAACTGAAGAAACTGAAGACAAGGAAGAGGCATGGGAGGGAGGCTATCTTGTGAAGAGGTGGGTTTTAAGGCCAGACTTGAAAGAGCTGAGTGCGGAGATCTGACGAAGCGAAAGAGGAACTTCATTCCAAATGCAAGGACCAGAGACAGAGAAAGAACGGCGTCCAACAGTGGAGTGTTTGAATCTGGGTATGCGTAAACAGAGTGGATCCGAAGCCGATCGTAGAGGGCGAGATGGACTGTAGAGGTGAAGGCAGCCACAAAGACAGGAAGGGGCAGATTTGTGAATACATTTATAACATAGAGTGCTGATCTTATACTTTATTCTGTGCAAGACAGGGAGCCAATGGAGATGTTGCAAAATAGGAGTGATGTGCTCAGATCTTTTCTTTCTGAGGACGAGTCGGGCAGCAGAGTTTTGTATGCGCTGAAGGGATTGAATGGATGAAGCAGGCAAACCAGACAAAGGGAGCTACAGTAGTCTAGGCGAGATAGAATGAGAGAAACGACAAGTCTAGATGTTGCGTCGGTGGACAGATATTTCCGAATGGAACTGATGCGTCGCAATTGACAGTAGCTGGTCTACAATAATCATGAACAGTGGGAATAAGATTAACAGCTGGTCTACAATAATCATAGAACATTGGGAATAAGATTAACAGCTGGTCTACAATAATCATAGAACATTGGGAATAAGATTAATAACTGGTCTACAATAATCATAGAACATTGGGAATAAGATTAACAGCTGGTCTACAACAATCATAGAACATTGGGAATAAGATTAATAATTGGTCTACAACAATCATAGAACATTGGGAATAAGATTAACAGCTGGTCTACTCAATTTGTTGAAAATCAACAGATCTGTGGAATCTCCAAACCCTCCAAACGATATCATAGATAATACACAGAATCAACGTTTTAACTTAGTATGGTACAATAAACAGGGTAGGATTACGAGAAAAATGTGATTAGACACTTAGAATTTTTAGGTTTTGGTGTTTAAAAAAAATTCTCTCAGACATTAAATATTGCGTCTTAAAAATATCAAGGCGAAAGAAAACCTTTCATTGGTAGATTAAATGGGAATATGTGATGACAAATACCCAGTCAAAGTTTTAGACAAAATACCCAAGTCTTTCAAATAACAAGATCAGACTGAATATCCTCTGGGAAAATACATGCATATCAAGAATACTGCAGCAAAGGTAACTTAAGAGTCTGCTGATTTTGCTGAGCATGAACCCTTTAATGGCATATTTAAACTGAAAATAATAACATCCAAAGAGTGGTTGAAAAAGGGTGTGCAGTGAAACATAACGAATCATTAGTTTTCAATTCAGCGTCTTTCTATTTTTATGTGATGTTAGATAACATGACTTATGCAATATCAGGCAACATAATCTATAAGATAATCAACGATATTAGGTAACATATTGTGACTGGGTGGTAAATTCATGGCGGGTCGACAGACTATAGGTAACTATGAAATTCAAACAAGCTTCTTTGAGTTTTCATTTGAAAATAATCACAGGATAAGAACATAGTCAAAACACTGGCCTTGATGCACAAGCCGACAAAATACGAAATATGCCAAAGTCAGTTCGTGCCCACAGGACTAAAAGAGGGAGACGTTGACACTGTCAAATTTGGGTAACAGATGAACACCAAACAATATGCTGTAATAAATGGACCAACCATGAAATGTTTTAATCATATAAAATGAAATGCATTCTTAAAATATAAAAATAAAAGACATGAAACTCAGATGGTTTCAAATCTGATTAGTTGCTGATAAATATACAGTCTGTAGCACTATATTTCAGAACAAGTGTGTAACTCACAATGATAAATATACAGTCTGTAGCACTACATTTCAGAACACAAGTGTGTAACTCACAATGATAAATATACAGTCTGTAAAACTGCTACGGAAACAATCGAACATGAATTCTGGTGTTAAATCGTGGTTCTCAATACCTGGAAAGAACCGGAATGTGTTTCTCAATAACACGATGATGTAAATCACTTGAGACTCAATAACTATGATGAGGTAAATCACTTGAGACTCTTGATAACTATTATGATGTAAATCACTTGAGACTTATTTACCATGATTATATAAATAACTTCAGGCTTACTAACTACGATGATGTAAATCACTTGAGACTCGATAACTATGATGATGTAAATCACTTGAGACTCTTGGTAACTATTATGATGTAAATCACTTGAGACTTGATAATTACTATGATGTCAATCACTTGAGACTTTTGATAACTATTATGATGTAAATCACTTCAGACTTAATAACTGTGATGATGTAAATCACTTCAGACGTAACGACTATGATGATGTAAATCACCTCAGACTTAACAACCATGATGACGTCAATAACTGGAGACTTAATAATTATGATGATGTGTATTACTTCAGACCTAATAACTACGTGGATGTAAATCACTTCAGACTTAAACATTATGATGGTGTACATCACTTCGATGAAAGTCACTTCGTACTCTTAATAACTATCATACTCTTAATGACTATGATGACGATGAAAATCACTTCGTACTCTTAATAACTGTCATACTCTTAATAACTATGATGACGATGAAAGTCACTTCGTACTCTTAATAACTATCATACTCTTAATGACTATGATGACGATGAAAATCACTTCGTACTCTTAATAACTATCATACTCTTAATAACTATGATGACGATGAAAGTCACTTCGTACTCTTAATAACTATCAGACTCTTAATAACTATGATGATGATGTAAATCACCCGAGCTCTTGATAACTATGATGATGATGTAAATCACCCGAGCTCTTGATAACTATCAGACTCTTAATAACTATGATGATGATGTAAATCACTTCGTACTCTTAATAACTATCAGACTCTTAATAACTATGATGATGATGTAAATCACCCGAGCTCTTGATAACTATCAGACTCTTAATAACTATGATGATGATGTAAATCACCCGAGCTCTTGATAACTATCAGACTCTTAATAACTATGATGATGATGTAAACCACCCGAGCTCTTGATAACTATGATGATATCAATCACTTCAGACTTGCGAAAGAACTTTGGTCAGCATAAGACGTGTGACATTGGTGATACAGTTGACTTTATCATCTTTTACTCAGTTTGTTTTAACAAAGGTGAAATTGGAAATTCAAAGTGTCCCTCCAGTGTTTGTTTCCAGACAACATACAAAGCAGCATATAAAAGAACCGTATGTCGCCAAGACAAATGTGCAGCGTAGGGCTGTGGAGATTTTGTACTGTTTCCACGTGCTGGCCATCGGAACCAAGCTGGCTCTTATTTCATTTGATTATTTCAGCTTCTGCCCCCAAAGCTAATTAAAAATAAACCAACGGAAGTGTAAGCACTTCTATTGTCCAGGAGCTCCATACACCCCCTAAGGAAAGAAACGGAAATGGTTTGAGAACATCATGCTTTCTACGGTTCCCTTTTAAATAGGTTTTCACCCGTGTTTCATTGGAATCTGGTTTTTGTTTGTTTGCTTGTTCGTTCGTCCGTTATTCATTTATCTATTCATTTATTCACTTGTCTGTTTGCAAAGCACGTTACAAAATATATATGTTTGTGAAGCAATGGTAGATATTGTGACGTGGGTGATTGTCATCCCAGTCATGACTGGACATCCACTTGTATATACATGCCCAACGATTCGTGCTTATCTGAAGCGATGGCATGTGCATTTTGATGTGTGTGTGTGTGTGTGTGTGTGTGTGTGTGTGTGTGGAGGGAGGGTTGAGTGGTCGGGTGAGGGGGGTGGGGGTGGGGATAACCAAAACTGATGATCATAAACTGGGTAGCAATTCAAAACGTTAACACCACAGGTCTTGTTCATCTTTTTGTATGCTTTTCATCGACTGCAAACGCACTTGTGCACGTGACACAGCACAGCACGCATGTACACAAACGTTCAGACAGTTCAATCACGACCTTCCATCACATCCTCCACACAATGCAACACGACACCAATGAGAACATGTCCACCAGTCAGTCGACACACACAGACACAGCATCAGCCAAATAATTATTGATTAAAACGTTTCCTGAATAAAACATTTATATCTTTGGCTCATAGTATGGTTAGTATGCGAGGAGGGTTTTGTGAAGACATTTGCAAATGTTGAAAATTTCCATTTTTTCATTCAGAATCATTCGTCAACACACCGCCCCCGACATATTACGGATCGTTCATTACATGTGTTTCCTGTCATCAGCTGTACTGGAAATGACCAGCACCAAACGCCACATGTCTCGCAGAACACAGCAGAAATGTGAAGTGTAAAAACTGTCAAACAGCGTGACGGGAAACTCCACAGAAAAGGATATGGCGCAAGAACGGAAACCTGTCCGTGTCAGTTTCTGTTTCATGGAAGTGTCAAGGCGTTGGGATCCATCCATATACGCCACACCACAACAGCGTATCATCATAAGTCTCTGGGAATGTTGATGTTTATGAGCTTTTACATTCATTATCGCTTGTTCCTCTCATCAAATTAACGACTTGCCTTTAACGGACTCCATTCATTAATTTTCTTTAATGGTACATCTGCTTATTTCAAACATTTCACTTTGATTTCACCCTCTATCTACCCTGGGTACTTCTGTTTATTTCAAACACTCCTCTGTGATTTCCCCCTCTATCTACCCTGGGTACTTCTGTTTATTTCAAACATCCCTCTGTGATTTCCCCCTCTATCTACCCTGGGTACTTCTGTTTATTTCAAACACTCCTCTGTGATTTCCCCCTCTATCTACCCTGGGTACTTCTGTTTATTTCAAACATCCCTCTGTGATTTCCCCCTCTATCTACCCTGGGTACTTCTGTTTATTTCAAACACTCCTCTGTGATTTCCCCCTCTATCTACCCTGGGTACTTCTGTTTATTTCAAACACTCCTCTGTGATTTCCCCCTCTGTCTACCCTGGGTACTTCTGTTTATTTCAAACACTCCTCTGTGATTTCCCCCTCTATCTACCCTGGGTACTTCTGTTTATTTCAAACATCCCTCTGTGATTTCCCCCTCTATCTACCCTGGGTACTTCTGTTTATTTCAAACATCCCTCTGTGATTTCCCCCTCTATCTACCCTGGGTACTTCTGTTTATTTCAAACATCCCTCTGTGATTTCCCCCTCTATCTACCCTGGGTACTTCTGTTTATTTCAAACATCCCTCTGTGATTTCCCCCTCTATCTACCCTGGGTACTTCTGTTTATTTCAAACATCCCTCTGTGATTTCCCCCTCTATCTACCCTGGGTACTTCTGTTTATTTCAAACACTCCTCTGTGATTTCCCCCTCTATCTACCCTGGGTACTTCTGTTTATTTCAAACACTCCTCTGTGATTTCCCCCTCTATCTACCCTGGGTACTTCTGTTTATTTCAAACACTCCTCTGTGATTTCCCCCTCTATCTACCCTGGGTACTTCTGTTTATTTCAAACACTCCTCTGTGATTTCCCCCTCTATCTACCCTGGGTACTTCTGTTTATTTCAAACATCCCTCTGTGATTTCCCCCTCTATCTACCCTGGGTACTTCTGTTTATTTCAAACATCCCTCTGTGATTTCCCCCTCTATCTACCCTGGGTACTTCTGTTTATTTCAAACATCCCTCTGTGATTTCCCCCTCTATCTACCCTGGGTACTTCTGTTTATTTCAAACACTCCTCTGTGATTTCCCCCTCTATCTACCCTGGGTACTTCTGTTTATTTCAAACACTCCTCTGTGATTTCCCCCTCTATCTACCCTGGGTACTTCTGTTTATTTCAAACATCCCTCTGTGATTTCCCCCTCTATCTACCCTGGGTACTTCTGTTTATTTCAAACACTCCTCTGTGATTTCCCCCTCTATCTACCCTGGGTACTTCTGTTTATTTCAAACATCCCTCTGTGATTTCCCCCTCTATCTACCCTGGGTACTTCTGTTTATTTCAAACACTCCTCTGTGATTTCCCCCTCTATCTACCCTGGGTACTTCTGTTTATTTCAAACACTCCTCTGTGATTTCCCCCTCTATCTACCCTGGGTACTTCTGTTTATTTCAAACATCCCTCTGTGATTTCCCCCTCTATCTACCCTGGGTACTTCTGTTTATTTCAAACACTCCTCTGTGATTTCCCCCTCTGTCTACCCTGGGTACTTCTGTTTATTTCAAACACTCCTCTGTGATTTCCCCCTCTATCTACCCTGGGTACTTCTGTTTATTTCAAACATCCCTCTGTCATTACCCCCTCTATCTACCCTGGGTACTTCTGTTTATTTCAAACACTCCTCTGTGATTTCCCCCTCTATCTACCCTGGGTACTTCTGTTTATTTCAAACATCCCTCTGTGATTTCCCCCTCTATCTACCCTGGGTACTTCTGTTTATTTCAAACATCCCTCTGTGATTTCCCCCTCTATCTACCCTGGGTACTTCTGTTTATTTCAAACACTCCTCTGTGATTTCCCCCTCTATCTACCCTGGGTACTTCTGTTTATTTCAAACACTCCTCTGTGATTTCCCCCTCTATCTACCCTGGGTACTTCTGTTTATTTCAAACACTCCTCTGTGATTTCCCCCTCTATCTACCCTGGGTACTTCTGTTTATTTCAAACACTCCTCTGTGATTTCCCCCTCTATCTACCCTGGGTACTTCTGTTTATTTCAAACATCCCTCTGTGATTTCCCCCTCTATCTACCCTGGGTACTTCTGTTTATTTCAAACACTCCTCTGTGATTTCCCCCTCTATCTACCCTGGGTACTTCTGTTTATTTCAAACATCCCTCTGTGATTTCCCCCTCTATCTACCCTGGGTACTTCTGTTTATTTCAAACATCCCTCTGTGATTTCCCCCTCTATCTACCCTGGGTACTTCTGTTTATTTCAAACACTCCTCTGTGATTTCCCCCTCTGTCTACCCTGGGTACTTCTGTTTATTTCAAACATCCCTCTGTGATTTCCCCCTCTATCTACCCTGGGTACTTCTGTTTATTTCAAACATCCCTCTGTCATTAACCCCTCTATCTACCCTGGGTACTTCTGTTTATTTCAAACATCCCTCTGTGATTTCCCCCTCTATCTACCCTGGGTACTTCTGTTTATTTCAAACACTCCTCTGTGATTTCCCCCTCTATCTACCCTGGGTACTTCTGTTTATTTCAAACATCCCTCTGTCATTAACCCCTCTATCTACCCTGGGTACTTCTGTTTATTTCAAACACTCCTCTGTGATTTCCCCCTCTATCTACCCTGGGTACTTCTGTTTATTTCAAACATCCCTCTGTGATTTCCCCCTCTATCTACCCTGGGTACTTCTGTTTATTTCAAACATCCCTCTGTGATTTCCCCCTCTATCTACCCTGGGTACTTCTGTTTATTTCAAACACTCCTCTGTGATTTCCCCCTCTATCTACCCTGGGTACTTCTGTTTATTTCAAACATCCCTCTGTGATTTCCCCCTCTATCTACCCTGGGTACTTCTGTTTATTTCAAACATCCCTCTGTGATTTCCCCCTCTATCTACCCTGGGTACTTCTGTTTATTTCAAACACTCCTCTGTGATTTCCCCCTCTATCTACCCTGGGTACTTCTGTTTATTTCAAACACTCCTCTGTGATTTCCCCCTCTATCTACCCTGGGTACTTCTGTTTATTTCAAACACTCCTCTGTGATTTCCCCCTCTGTCTACCCTGGGTACTTCTGTTTATTTCAAACACTCCTCTGTGATTTCCCCCTCTATCTACCCTGGGTACTTCTGTTTATTTCAAACACTCCTCTGTCATTTCCCCCTCTATCTACCCTGGGTACTTCTGTTTATTTCAAACATCCCTCTGTGATTTCCCCCTCTATCTACCCTGGGTACTTCTGTTTATTTCAAACATCCCTCTGTCATTTCCCCCTCTATCTACCCTGGGTACTTCTGTTTATTTCAAACACTCCTCTGTGATTTCCCACTCTGTCTGCCCTGGGTACTTCTGTTTATTTCAAACACTCCTCTGTGATTTCCCCCTCTATCTACCCTGGGTACTTCTGTTTATTTCAAACATCCCTCTGTGATTTCCCCTCTATCTACCCTGGGTACTTCTGTTTATTTCAAACATCCCTCTGTGATTTCCCCCTCTATCTACCCTGGGTACTTCTGTTTATTTCAAACATTCCTCTGTGATTTCCCCCTCTGTCTACCCGGGGTACTTCTGTTTATTTCAAACATCCCTCTGTCATTAACCCCTCTATCTACCCTGGGTACTTCTGTTTATTTCAAACACTCCTCTGTGATTTCCCCCTCTATCTACCCTGGGTACTTCTGTTTATTTCAAACACTCCTCTGTGATTTCCCCCTCTATCTACCCTGGGTACTTCTGTTTATTTCAAACATCCCTCTGTGATTTCCCCCTCTATCTACCCTGGGTACTTCTGTTTATTTCAAACATCCCTCTGTCATTTCCCCCTCTATCTACCCTGGGTACTTCTGTTTATTTCAAACATCCCTCTGTGATTTCCCCCTCTATCTACCCTGGGTACTTCTGTTTATTTCAAACATCCCTCTGTGATTTCCCCCTCTATCTACCCTGGGTACTTCTGTTTATTTCAAACATCCCTCTGTGATTTCCCCCTCTATCTACCCTGGGTACTTCTGTTTATTTCAAACATCCCTCTGTCATTTCCCCCTCTATCTACCCTGGGTACTTCTGTTTATTTCAAACACTCCTCTGTGATTTCCCCCTCTATCTACCCTGGGTACTTCTGTTTATTTCAAACACTCCTCTGTGATTTCCCCCTCTATCTATCCTGGGTACTTCTGTTTATTTCAAACATCCCTCTGTCATTAACCCCTCTATCTACCCTGGGTACTTCTGTTTATTTCAAACATCCCTCTGTGATTTCCCCCTCTATCTACCCTGGGTACTTCTGTTTATTTCAAACATCCCTCTGTCATTAACCCCTCTATCTACCCTGGGTACTTCTGTTTATTTCAAACATCCCTCTGTGATTTCCCCCTCTGTCTACCCTGGGTACTTCTGTTTATTTCAAACATCCCTCTGTGATTTCCCCCTCTGTCTGCCCTGGGTACTTCTGTTTATTTCAAACATCCCTCTGTGATTTCCCCCTCTGTCTACCCTGGGTACTTCTGTTTATTTCAAACATCCCTCTGTGATTTCCCCCTCTGTCTGCCCTGGGTACTTCTGTTTATTTCAAACATCCCTCTGTGATTTCCCCCTCTGTCTACCCTGGGTACTTCTGTTTATTTCAAACATCCCTCTGTGATTTCCCCTCTATCTACCCTGGGTACTTCTGTTTATTTCAAACATCCCTCTGTGATTTCCCCCTCTGTCTACCCTGGGTACTTCTGTTTATTTCAAACATCCCTCTGTCATTAACCCCTCTATCTACCCTGGGTACTTCTGTTTATTTCAAACACTCCTCTGTGATTTCCCCCTCTGTCTATCCTGGGTTCTTCTGTTTATTTCAAACATCCCTCTGTGATTTCCCCCTCTATCTACCCTGGGTACTTCTGTTTATTTCAAACACTCCTCTGTGATTTCCCCCTCTATCTACCCTGGGTACTTCTGTTTATTTCAAACATCCCTCTGTGATTTCCCCCTCTATCTACCCTGGGTACTTCTGTTTATTTCAAACATCCCTCTGTCATTTCCCCCTCTATCTACCCTGGGTACTTCTGTTTATTTCAAACATCCCTCTGTGATTTCCCCCTCTGTCTATCCTGGGTTCTTCTGTTTATTTCAAACATCCCTCTGTGATTTCCCCCTCTATCTACCCTGGGTACTTCTGTTTATTTCAAACATCCCTCTGTGATTTCCCCCTCTGTCTACCCTGGGTACTTCTGTTTATTTCAAACATCCCTCTGTGATTTCCCCCTGTATCTACCCTGGGTACTTCTGTTTATTTCAAACATCCCTCTGTGATTTCCCCCTCTATCTACCCTGGGTACTTCTGTTTATTTCAAACATCCCTCTGTGATTTCCCCCTGTATCTACCCTGGGTACTTCTGTTTATTTCAAACATCCCTCTGTGATTTCCCCCTCTATCTACCCTGGGTACTTCTGTTTATTTCAAACATCCCTCTGTGATTTCCCCCTCTGTCTACCCTGGGTACTTCTGTTTATTTCAAACACTCCTCTGTGATTTCCCCCTCTATCTACCCTGGGTACTTCTGTTTATTTCAAACATCCCTCTGTGATTTCCCCCTCTGTCTATCCTGGGTTCTTCTGTTTATTTCAAACATCCCTCTGTGATTTCCCCCTCTGTCTGCCCTGGGTACTTCTGTTTATTTCAAACACTCCTCTGTGATTTCCCCCTCTATCTACCCTGGGTACTTCTGTTTATTTCAAACATCCCTCTGTGATTTCCCCCTCTATCTACCCTGGGTACTTCTGTTTATTTCAAACACTCCTCTGTCATTTCCCCCTCTATCTACCCTGGGTACTTCTGTTTATTTCAAACATCCCTCTGTGATTTCCCCCTCTATCTACCCTGGGTACTTCTGTTTATTTCAAACACTCCTCTGTGATTTCCCCCTCTATCTACCCTGGGTACTTCTGTTTATTTCAAACACTCCTCTGTGATTTCCCACTCTGTCTGCCCTGGGTACTTCTGTTTATTTCAAACACTCCTCTGTGATTTCCCCCTCTATCTACCCTGGGTACTTCTGTTTATTTCAAACACTCCTCTGTGATTTCCCACTCTGTCTGCCCTGGGTACTTCTGTTTATTTCAAACATCCCTCTGTGATTTCCCCCTCTATCTACCCTGGGTACTTCTGTTTATTTCAAACATCCCTCTGTGATTTCCCCCTCTATCTACCCTGGGTACTTCTGTTTATTTCAAACACTCCTCTGTGATTTCCCCCTCTGTCTGCCCTGGGTTCTTTCCCCAAATAATCATTCAACCGCCACTCCTCTCTCAGCTTTTAAACGATAACAATCAAACGTGAACATGAATACTTTGAAAAAAACGTCTATAGTCTATAGTCACCAGTGTGTGTGAAGGGATTTAAACAAAAACTTCCCCTGCTCTATACACGCGCACGTGCGCACACTTCCACGCACAGAGGAGCAGATGCCTGACCAACGTGTAAACCAAAGGGGCTGGTCAGGCCTCCATAGCTTCTCTCTGGTCTGCAGAAAATCTTAGGGGAAAACAAGGGAACAGTTCAACAAACCACCAACAACAACAACAGAAGTAAAATGATTTCAAAGAAGAAGAGCTGAAACACACGCATTGATTTCTGGTTGAGTGGTAACACGCCCGCCTAAGAAGCGAGGGAATCAGAGTGCTCGGGGTGGAATCCCACACTGGGCAGCATCTCCCTTCCCTCCACCACACCTTGATAGGGGGTCTAGACACGTAAAAGATCCCACAGCAACAGAAGGGTTATCCACGGCAAAGTTCTGTAGAATAATCCACTTTGACAGGAAAACAAAATCACTTGCAAGCAAAGAAAAACTATGTATGTATGATGTATGTATGTATCTAGTATGATGTATGTATGTATGATGCATGTATGTATGTATGCATGTATGTATGTATCTAGTATGATGCATGCATGTATGTATGTATGTATGTATGATGTATGATGCATATATCCAGATACTAGTGGGTGGCGCTGCACTATGGCGACGTGCTCTCCCTGTGGAGAGCAGGTGAAACATGACATGGAGACAAACAGTAACACAGCACTATCAGGTGCACTTTCAGTTTCTCTATGGAGACAAACAGTAACACAGTACTATCAGGTGCACTTTCAGTTTCTCTATGGAGACAAACAGTAACATAGTACTATCAGGTGCACTTTCAGTTTCTCTATGGAGACAAACAGTAACACAGTACTATCAGGTGCAGTTTCAGTTTCTCTATGGAGACAAACAGTAACACAGTACTATCAGGTCCAGTTTCAGTTTCTCTATGGAGACAAACAGTAACACAGTACTATCAGGTGCACTTTCAGTTTCTCCATGGAGACAAACAGTAACACAGTACTATCAGGTCCAGTTTCAGTTTCTCAAGAAGGCGTCACTGCGTTCGGACGAATCCATATACGCTACACATCAGCGAGGCAGATGCCTGACCAGCAGCATAACCCAAGGGCGCAGTAGCCGGAGGGTCCCGGGTTCGAATCTCGGTGGAGTCTGGTAGGTAATGTGTGGAGATTTTTCCGATATCCCATGTCAATATATGTGCAGACCTGCCAGTACCTGAACCACCGTGTGTATACGCACGTTAAAGATCCTGTAATCCATGTCAGCGTTCGGTGGGTTATGGAAACAAGAGCATACCCAGCATGCACAGCCCCAAAAAGGAGTATGGCTGCCTACATGGCGGGGTAGATCAACAAAACGGTCATGCACTTAAATAATAATAATGATAATAATAATAAAATACAGGCTTATATAGCGCCGTACCACCATCTCAAATGGAGCTCACCGCGCGTTACAATAAGATATACAAATTTAAGACTAAGTGACATAAAAACATGTATAAAATATAAAATAGAATAAAAATGAAATAAAATTAAATAGAATAAAATAAATAGACATAGTCTCACATCACATTTGCTAAAATACATATGCTACCTGTCTGTCTGAGTGTGTATGTGTGCGTGCCTGAAATCTGATTGAATGACACAGGAAACGAATGATGAGCGCCCAATGGCAGCCGTCAGTCGAATCTACCCAGGTGGGCAGCCTGTTGTGTAAATGACCCCGTGTTTGTAAAGCGCTTAGAGCTTGAGATAGGCGCTATGTAAGTATCCATATCAATCAGTCCAAACACACAAGCTATTCCACACCAGCCTTCCCTGACCCACAACGCCTAGTGGGAGGGAGGGAGGGAGGGAGGGAGGGGGGGGGGGAGGAGGGATAGGGAGGAAGATCACCCACATCTACGCACAAGACAGGTGTGCCATGACTTTGAAATTCATCACCCCGTACCCTGCCTGCCATAAAGATAAATCAAAAGAAAACGAAAACAAGGATCAGGTTTACAGCATATATACAAAAAAAGTTGTGTTTTCTTTTTGACCCGAAAAATTCGCCATAGGGAGGAATAAGTTAAATTTCTGGTCTAACCCTCCACTAAGGCCACACAGCGGTGTACAGCAAGTTGAACTGAAATAGGGTTCCACTGTCTGTCTTCCTTGTTTTATCAAATGAAACAGGGTTCCACTGTTCCTCTTCCTTGTTTTATCAAATGAAACAGGGTTCCACTGTCTGTCTTCCTTGTTTTATCAAATGAAACAGGGTTCCACTGTTCCTCTTCCTTGTTTTATCAAATGAAACTGGGTTCCACAGTTCCTCTTCCTTGTTTTATCAAATGAAACAGGGTTCCACTGTCCATCTTCCTTGTTTTATCGAATGAAACAGGGTTCCACTGTCCATCTTCCTTGTTTTATCAAATGAAACAGGGTTCCACAGTTCCTCTTCCTTGTTTTATCAAATGAAACTGGGTTCCACTGTCCATCTTCCTTGTTTTATCAAATGAAACTGGGTTCCACTGTCCATCTTCCTTGTTTTATCAAATGAAACTGGGTTCCACTGTTCCTCTTCCTTGTTTTATCAAAGGAAACAGGGTTCCACTGACCCTCTTCCTTGTTTTATAAGTTGCCAGCAGAAAAAGGACAATGAAGTGGTTTCCAGGTCCATTCTTAAGCATTATGCAACGACGCCAACGTCCATAAAAATGTTCAGACCCAAATCTATCACTTCCAATTTTCATAGATTAGTTCATTCTCATTACGCATGTAAAAAGTATCTTGAACCGCCCCCCCCTCCCCACCCCCCAGTAAATGTGTAGAAAAAAATGACTCAACTATACAAGTCTGGAATTAAAAATCAAGAAAGGAAACAAATTAAAAACAAACAATCACCAGACAAACTAACAGCAGTGCAGTGTCTACTCTAGTGGGGAGGCTACCTGCGCTCCCTACCGGCGGTCTGGCCGTCAGCAGCGTGAGGGAAACCGCCACGCTGAATAAGGGAGCGAAGTAAAATGAAACAGAGCAAAGCAAAGCATCTACCAAGATTCTTTGTACCCTGTTTATGGCATAGAGATCAAACAATCTGATACAGAAATGATGCTTCCCAGTAATCAAACTGAAGGTCTTGTGTGTGTGTGTGTGTGTGTGTGTGTGTGTGTGTGTGTGTGTTGAGTGAAAGCAGGGGAATAAAAGAAAAGGAAAAGAAGGAAAAACCATAAACGCACAAACAACTAACAACACTACCCTGCCCCTACCGTGCTGAACTAGTTGTCAAATAATTCAGAATATGTATTTAACCCTGTCACCGCCAAGCTCGCATTTATGCACAAGCGTGGTAGAGGACCCATGTCACTGAAAGGTGACCATTCATTGGTCTGTTATCCATGAACCTACTGCTCTTAATGTTCGGTGGTAGGATAGGCCATATTTTCTATACATCGCACGGGGAATCCCCAGCTATTCTTAGCCACTGTCTTTTCTGTGTTTATACCACCAGGGAATTTTTTACTCTAAATTGACTGGCGGTGAAAGGGTTAAAGAATCAAGTTTTAACTTTTGACCTTTCGTGAAATCAAAATAAGAATAAGATTGGGTGACGTTCAGCGAATTGCGCATACCCATACACGCGTGCACACACACACACACACACACACACACACACACACACACACACACACACACACAGAGATACATAACGCACACATCACACTGTGCATTGTGACAGCCAACCGGCCGTGTGAGCGGGATGTAACAGTTGACCAAAAAGCGAAAGCTGTGAGGACAAGACAAGACAAGGAGCTTCAAACAAAGCACGGCTGAGGTCCACAGGGCGCAACACGACTCAAGTCACTCCCAGTTTTAGTCGTCGTTTGCACAAATGTCCAGCAGTCCTGCGTACACAGAAATTACAGATGGGCCATCAGCAAGGTGAGAGTTTTATGGGCCATCAGCAAGGTGAGAGTTGTATGACCAATGGTATCAGCACTGCGATGGAAATTCTTGTAAAGCTTAGTCTTTTGTGATGACTATGTCTCTCAAACTAGGAGGCAAGATTGCACTGGCTCTTAGTGCTGCAGTCTTGGGGGCAAGTTGGCCTTTGAGGACCATCCAAACACCGCTTGTACTTAAACGTCTTGGCCGAGAGAGTAGGGATGTAACTTGAGCAAGACCAAAAAAAAAAAAAAAAAAAAAAAAAAAAAAAGGCGGCAATACAAGGGCATCCAGGAGTCATGACCTGGGTGCGGCCCGGCCCCCTTAGAGTAAGGAGTTAAGGGCCGAAACACTTGACTGAGGGGGTCTTCTTCTCTAAAGACCTTGTACTGTCCAGCTCTCCCTAGAGTTTCTTATCACTCTTGGCCGAGAGAGTAGGGCTGTAACTTGGGCAAGACACTCTTCACTATGATAAAATTCTAGCCCACACGGTCGGGACAGCCAGCTGTCCCCTCTGCTGTTTTGATGGTCAGAGACAGACACGACTATCCTATCTACATACCAATCCAAACTTTATGATGCGTCCAGTCGTACGTTTAGAAAACCTTCAATACAAAATAAATCGGAATTTAGTAAATAACGACAACAACAACCCTCCCCCCAAAAAAACAACAACAAAAAACAAAAAAACAAAAAAAAAAACAACCGCAAAACAACAACCCCCCCCCCCAAAAAAAAACAACAACAACCCCAACCTCATGCCACATTCTGGGATGGCGTTACTATGCTGTAGGTTATTTTCAGTCACAGCACGCTATGATCAAACAGCCAGTGAACTAATGGTGTCTCTTGGCAGTGTTATCAGACACGCTATGATCAAACAGCCAGTGAACTAATGGTGTCTGTTGGCAGTGTTATCAGACACGCTATGATCAAACAGCCAGTGAACTAAAGGTGTCTGTTGGCGGTGTTATCAGACACGCTATGATCAAACAGCCAGTGAACTAATGGTGTCTGTTGGCAGTGTTATCAGACACGCTATGATCAAACAGCCAGTGAACTAATGGTGTCTGTTGGCAGTGTTATCAGACACGCTATGATCAAACAGCCAGTGAACTAATGGTGTCTCTTGGCAGTGTTATCAGACACGCTATGATCAAACAGCCAGTGAACTAATGGTGTCTCTTGGCGGTGTTATCAGACACGCTATGATCAAACAGCCAGTGTACTAATGGTGTCTGTTGGCAGTGTTATCAGACACGCTATGATCAAACAGCCAGTGAACTAATGGTGTCTCTTGGCGGTGTTATCAGACACGCTATGATCAAACAGCCAGTGAACTAATGGTGTCTCTTGGCGGTGTTATCAGACACGCTATGATCAAACAGCCAGTGAACTAATGGTGTCTGTTGGCAGTGTTATCAGACACGCTATGATCAAACAGCCAGTGTACTAATGGTGTCTCTTGGCAGTGTTATCAGACACGCTATGATCAAACAGCCAGTGAACTAATGGTGTCTGTTGGCAGTGTTATCAGACACGCTATGATCAAACAGCCAGTGAACTAATGGTGTCTCTTGGCGGTGTTATCAGGTGGATGAGGAGGCACGAGGTTTGTATGCCGTTGGTAAGCATGAATTTATAATCTTGTCACCTATTACAAACCCAGAATACATATATCATTTGTTTTCCTCGCTGAATTTACTTGAAGTTTTATTTGATTAAGTTACGAATACTGACTGTTAAATATGTTTATGGTTAGTATGCAAATGTGTTCTTTTTTACCATATCTTTTCCCACTTTCCTTGTTCTTTCTTTATCTTGACATCCTATTACCCTTTCGTCTATTTACAACAAACAATGCCTATATTGAATGTGTGTGTAAAGCACAATCTGCAATCGTAATGCGTGAAGAAAAGCATTCTGTAAGTGAGGCAACGCCTTCAAGTTTAACGTGTGATATCCCCTGGATCCAAGAAAGGAATTATAAAACCCCAAAGAACGACATTACAAAGCAGAACATCTGGCAAAAAGACACACACACACACAGACACACACAGACGACGTTGACTTGTATGCTTTTACATTGTGGCCAAAGCCATTCACTATAGCATGGTTGATGAAAACTGGACGAATAACTCAAGTTCCGTCATGCCTTTACATTATTTTCCCAATACGCCATGCTGCGACCTCGAACTTTGACCGCTGACCTTCTCTGTTTACACGGGTTTTATTCTCACCATGACCGAGCACTGTACCTAATATCACAAAGATTGTAAAGACCTTTCACAAAGATTGTAAAGACCTTTCACAAAGATTGTAAAGACCTTTCACAAAGATTGTAAAGACCTTTTTCTCATGCAAGTAAACTTTTCCTTTCAAATCCATGTCCTAATTTGTGACGGAAACCATTAATCTCTGATCTTGATTTCTGTCTCCGGATCATGCTGTCCTCATAACCAGCCACAATGCCAAGTATGAAAACCCCCCACAAAAAAACAACAAAAACACACACACACACACCCCAAAACTGAAGTGTAGGATGGTGTCTATCAAGCTTTTTCCGTGTTGTCAAATGGCATTGTCTCTGACCTCTCAGCCTGCTTACTCTTTCATTGCAAAACAAAATATTTCAAAGGCCTTGTCAATTCATACCTACCATCACACGAAATGATGCTTCTGTTTCACTTGTTACAGCCGAGAAAATGACAACGCTAAATATTACCACGGACACACACACACAGACACACACACACACACAGACACACACACACAACGACCGCCACAAGACAACCGATATCGGATCATTCCACAGACTCACTATTTCCACGAATGAGTCTAAAACGTGCAGCAGTATGTGAATAAGTGATTACACATAAAAAGGTGACTGAAGCTCGTTCGTTCATTTCATTCACACAATAAGGTGACTGAAGCTTGTTCGTTCATTTCATTCACACAATAAGGTGACTGAAGTTTGTTCGTTCATTTCATTCACACAATAAGGTGACTGAGACTCGTTCGTTCATTTCATTCACACAATAAGGTGACTGAGGCTTGTTCGTTCAGTTCATTCACACAATAAGGTGACTGAAGCTTGTTCGTTCACTTCATTCACATAAGGTGACTGAGGCTTGTTCGTTCATTTCATTCACACAATAAGGTGACTGAGGCTCGTTCGTTCATTTTATTCACATAAGGTGACTGAGGCTCGTTCGTTCAGTTCATTCACATAAGGTGACTGAGGCTTGTTCGTTCAGTTCATTCACATGTCCCTGTCGTTCCCTGAGCAAGGCCAAAAAACAGCTGGCACATTGAGAACATAACCTGGACTGGCTGCCTACAATCACTGGTTTTTGAACTTCTGTCGAGGAACTTATTCAGCGATATGAAGGGGGTGTGGGGAGAGGGGCGAGGGGTGTGGGGAGAGGGGGCGTGGGGAGAGGGGAGAGGGGCGTGGGGAGAGGGGCGTGGGGAGAGGGGTGTGGGGAGAGGGGCGTGGGAGAGGGGCGTGGGGAGAGGGGGTGTGGGGAGAGGGTTGTGGGGAGAGGAGCGTGGGGAGAGGGGTGTGGGGAGAGGGGTGGTGGGGGAGAGGGGCGTGGGGAGAGGGGTGTGGGGAGAGGGGCGTGGGGAGAGGGGAGAGGGGCGTGGGGAGAGGGGTGTGGGGAGAGGGGTGTGGGGAGAGGGGCGTGGGAGAGGGGGTGAGGGGCGTGGGAGAGGGGGTGGGGCGGTGGGGAGAGGGGCGTGGGGGAGGGGTGTGGGGAGAGGGGTGTGGGGAGAGGGGCCGTGGGGAGAGGGGGTGTGGGGAGAGGGGCGTGGGGAGAGGGGTGCCTGGGGAGAGGGGGTGTGGGGAGAGGGGAGTGGGAGAGGGGCGTGGGAGAGGGGCTGTGGGGAGAGGGGTGTGGGGGAGAGGGGCGTGGGGAGAGGGGCTGTGGGGAGAGGGGGTGGGGAGAGGGGTGTGGGGAGAGGGGGTGTGGGGAGAGGGGGCGTGGGGAGAGGGGTGTGTGGGGAGAGGGGGAGAGGGGCGTGGGGAGAGGGGTGTGGGAGAGGGGTGTGGGGAGGGGTGTGGGGAGAGGGGCGTGGGGAGAGGGGCTGTGGGGAGAGGGGCGTGGGGCGTGGGGAGAGGGGCGTGGGGAGAGGGGGTGGGGAGAGGGTGTGGGGAGAGGGGCGTGGGGAGAGGGGCGTGGGGAGAGGGGCTGTGGGAGAGGGGCGTGGGGAGAGGGGTGTGCGGAGAGGGGCGTGGGGAGAGGGGCGTGGGGAGAGGGGCGTGGGGAGAGGGGAGAGGGGCGTGGGGAGAGGGGAGAGTGCAGAAAAAGGTTCAATAATGTGACCCACGTCAGATCAGCTTTCGTGGTCACCAGACGAGTCGGGCCGGGCGGATGGGAAGATTGGAACGGAAAAATAGAAAGAACCCCCACCCCAAACCCACCCTCGCGCCTCTCACCCCGACCCCCAAAACACACACACACACAACAGCGAGCAAAAAGCAAGAACAGCCCATACAACACAGTCTATTGTAAGCACAACATGTGCTTTGCATTTACAGTGCAGCATGTGGTTAACAAGGGTGGTGTGATGGATCACATGCCTGTGTTTAGATCAGTCAGATGACACAGTGCTGAGGGCACAGTCAGTAAACTGTTATATTGATTTTCCGCTTTGACTGGCATCTGTATCGCATCCTTTTGGAAGACAACATTCTCTCCTGACACTTATTTCCCAACCACCAAAGTGTTCTCTCTCCATGTACACACACACACACACACACACACACACACACACACAGACTTTATACCTGGAGAAAGAGAGAATGGGAGAGACAAAGAGAGAGAGAGAGAAAGAGAGACAGACAGACACACACACAGAGTGGGGGCAGACAGAAACAGAAGCTCGCAGACACAGAGTCCACACTGACACCAGCAGACACTTCAAACATCAAAGCGGGTTCTCTTTTCTTCTCGCACAGTTCCACACCAGCTGTTGTGTCATAATCAGCCATCATTGTGTCAGTCTCGTCAAACAGTCATCATTGTGTCAGTCTCGTCAAACAGCCATCATTGCGTCAGTCTCGTCAAACAGCCATCATTGTGTCAGTCTCGTCAAACAGTCATCATTGTGTCAGTCTCGTCAAACAGCCATCATTGTGTCAGTCTCGTCAAACAGCCATCATTGTGTCAGTCTCGTCAAACAGCCATCATACAAAGCAACACGGGATGGGCTAAACAACAACAGCACAAAAAAACCTGCAAAAAAGCAAACAAAAACAAAACCCCATCAAACAAGCTATGATGGATCATAACGACACGGATTTTTCAGCCTGACTATAACAAAAGCTGATATAATATCACGCTTCTTAGTCCTGTGTTAAAAAAAAAAAGAAAAGAAAAAGTAAACCAAAAGAAAAGCCAGCCATTGTCTTTAACATTTTACAACAACAAAACCAAAAACAACAAAACAAACATGTTTATTCTTCCGCTGATCCCAACGTACAGTCAAACGTGGTGCACACTGCTTCACCTTGCAGTCAACAATCAGAAAATTAAAAAGAAGAAAAAAAAGGTCTTCACTTATGTCCGTCCAAAATATGTTTCCATTATTTTTCTGTCTGGTTGCGCTACCTGTGAAAAGATCCAGTTCAACTGTTAGGTTTCATCATCATCATCGTCATCATCAGCTGCTCACATTTGACATCAGCATAACTAGTACCACAAACATGGGATAATCACGAGGCAAAATGAAAATAAAACAATAAAAAGTTAGGTTGATTTTTTTTTCCTCCCAGCTGGCCACACGGGGTCACACTGTGGCTGAAACTACGTTAAAATCAAATATCCACCAAAAACCAAAATAAAACACAACAACAACAAACAAACATCCCCCACCCCATCCACCACCAAAGAAAGAACGAAAAAGATGAAGAAGATGACGATGAAGAAGAAGAAGAAGAAGAAGAAGAAGAAGAAGAAGAAGAAGACCAACAAAATACTGAATGCAGATCCTTGGCTCAAACATTCCGACAGACTGAAAATGTTTAACCACAGCTCATTTCAACAACTCCACATTGAAACAGATTTCATTAAAACAAATTCCTGACAAAACAGGCATCTGGTACAAAAACCAAAATACATAACTAAGTGAAGCAATAAAAGTTGAGTTCTGGTGATTGACGGGCTACCCACTTGTGGACCAGGGGAAGCAACCCAGCAAGAGTAAAGAGGGGCAGGGGAGGGAACGTGAGGAAAAGCATGACAACACAGCAATGTGCTGCACACACCTTTTTCCATGACAACACAGCAGTGTGCTGCACACACCATTTTCCATGACAACACAGCAGTGTGCTGCACACACCATTTTCCATGACAACACAGCAATGTGCTGCACAGACCATTTTCCATGACAACACAGCAATGTGCTGCACACACCTTTTTCCATGACAACACAGCAATGTGCTGCACACACCATTTTCCATGACAACACAGCAGTGTGCTGCACACACCATTTTCCATGACAACACAGCAGTGTGCTGCACAGACCATTTTCTATGACAACACAGCAATGTGCTGCACAGACCATTTTCCATGACAACACAGCAGTGTGCTGCACAGACCATTTTCCATGACAACACAGCAATGCACTGCACACACCATTTTTCGCAGCGCTCAGCTTGTTTCGTGTCAAGAATTGTTCTCAGTCTGTGGAATGAGTACGTGACTGAGGAACACTGTCCACGCCAGACAAACTGAGCGTTGTGAGGAGGGCTGTGTGTGACAAACTGAGCGTTGTGAGGAGGGCTGTGTGTGACAAACTGAGCGTTGTGAGGAGGGCTGTGTGTGACAAACTGAGCGTTGTGAGGAGGGCTGTGTGTGACAAACTGAGCGTTGAGGAGGGCTGTGTGTGACAAACTGAGCGCTGTGAGGAGGGCTGTGTGTGACAAACTGAGCGTTGTGAGGAGGGCTGTGTGTGACAAACTGAGCGCTGTGAGGAGGGCTGTGTGTGACAAACTGAGCGTTGTGAGGAGGGCTGTGTGTGACAAACTGAGCGCTGTGAGGAGGGCTGTGTGTGACAAACTGAGCGCTGTGAGGAGGGCTGTGTGTGACAAACTGAGCGTTGTGAGGAGGGCTGTGTGTGACAAACTGAGCGCTGTGAGGAGGGCTGTGTGTGACAAACTGAGCGCTGTGAGGAGGGCTGTGTGTGACAAACTGAGCGCTGTGAGGAGGGCTGTGTGTGACAAACTGAGCGTTGTGAGGAGGGCTGTGTGTGACAAACTGAGCGCTGTGAGGAGGGCTGTGTGTGACAAACTGAGCGCTGTGAGGAGGGCTGTGTGTGACAAACTGAGCGTTGTGAGGAGGGCTGTGTGTGACAAACTGAGCGTTGTGAGGAGGGCTGTGTGTGACAAACTGAGCGCTGTGAGGAGGGCTGTGTGTGACAAACTGAGCGCTGTGAGGAGGGCTGTGTGTGACAAACTGAGCGTTGTGAGGAGGGCTGTGTGTGACAAACTGAGCGTTGTGAGGAACACTGTCCACGCCAGACAAAGTGAGCGTTGTGAGGAGGGCTGTGTGTGCCGGCCAGGTGAGGACACCAGCGGACAGTGCACCTGTCCACAGCCAGGACGGCTGGAGAACAACACAGCCAGTGGTGCACACAGGAAGCGGTATGGCGGAGGCTGAAGAATATCTGCACAGTCTTCTGTGTTGTTCATGTCGTCGTCTTCTTCTTCCTCGTTCGCCTCCCGTTAGATGAGCAGCCCGGTGTCCTCGATGAAGGCTGCCGTCCGTCGCAGCTCCTCCAGGGTGCCGTACAGTTTGGCTTCCACTGCTGTCGGTGTTGGTCAGTACTTGTTCATGTCGTTACTTTGTGTTTTGTATAAACTGAGACCCTCCCTCCACCCCCGTCATGGTGACATCATTTCAGCTGCAGTGCTCTTGGTTTTCAACGCTGACGTTCCTCACGTCAGGAGCATGCACAGTGCTCAGCGGGCTGGGGTTTGTGTTCATCAGAGGGACATAGTGAAACACAGGGAATGGACTGTGTGTAGGGGGGGGGGGGGTCAGTGGGACATAGTGAAACACAGGGAATGGACTGTGTGTAGGGGGGGGGGGGGGTCAGTGGGACATAGTGAAACACAGGGAATGGACTGTGTGTAGGGGGGGGGTGGGGGTCAGTGGGACATAGTGAAACACAGGGAATGGACTGTGTGTAGGGGGGGGGGGGGGGGGTCAGGGGGACATAGTGAAACACAGGGAATGGACTGTGTGTAGGGGGGGGGGTCAGTGGGACATAGTGAAACACAGGGAATGGACTGTGTGTAGGGGGGGGGGGGGTCAGTGGGACATAGTGAAACACAGGGAATGGACTGTGTGTAGGGGTGGGGGGGGGGGTCAGTGGGACATAGTGAAACACAGTGAATGGACTGTGTGTAGGGGGTGGGGGTCAGTGGGACATAGTGAAACACAGGGAATGGACTGTGTGTAGGGGTGGGGGTGGGGGGTCAGTGGGACATAGTGAAACACAGGGAATGGACTGTGTGTAGGGGTGGGGGGTGGGGGTCAGTGGGACATAGTGAAACACAGGGAATGGACTGTGTGTAGGGGTGGGGGGAGGGGGTCAGTGGGACATAGTGAAACACAGGGAATGGACTGTGTGTAGGGTGGGGGGGGGGGGGTCAGTGGGACATAGTGAAACACAGGGAATGGACTGTGTGTAGGGGGTGGGGGTGGGGGGTCAGTGGGACATAGTGAAACACAGGGAATGGACTGTGTGTAGGGGTGGGGGGTCAGTGGGACATAGTGAAACACAGGGAATGGACTGTGTGTAGGGGTGGGGGGTGGGGGGTCAGTGGGACATAGTGAAACACAGGGAATGGACTGTGTGTAGGGGTGGGGTGGGGGGTCAGTGGGACATAGTGAAACACAGGGAATGGACTGTGTGTAGGGGTGGGGGTGGGGGGTCAGTGGGACATAGTGAAACACAGGGAACGGACTGTGTGTATGGGGTGGGGGTCAGTGGGACATAGTGAAACACAGGGAATGGACTGTGTGTAGGGGGGGGGGTCAATGGGACATAGTGAAACACAGGGAATGGACTGTTTGTAGGGGGGGGGGGGGGCAGTGGGTCATAGTGAAACACAGGGAATGGACTGTGTGTGTGTGTGGGGGGGGGGGATGCACGTACTGACGTTACATTGCGTTATATTCAAATTAAAAGTGAACAAAACACTGTCCAAAATAATATCGACATGCCACAATACCCAGAAAACAGGACAATTCTGCGTAAAGGAACAAGACCATCCAGGCCAATCCACTGCCCTGGAGAGCATAAAATGGTCGCCAAAAATAAATGTGGCTTTACGTCAATATAGAATGATATAATAATCCTATCGATATACTGGTGCCATAGTCCTACAGTGCGCGCTGTCCAATATCTATCATCATTCCCCAGGGAAGGTCAGTCAACTTGTCATGTTGAATTGCAGCAAACCAAAAACATCGTCATTTTCCAGGTACTTGCAGCAATCTTTTGTCAGATATTGGCAACAATCTATTGCGCTTGTATCGGAGGAAAACTGAAAACAACGTCTTTTGTCAGATATTGGCAACAATCTATTGCGCTTGTTTTGGAGGAAAACTGAAAACAACGTCTTTTGCCAGATATTGGCAACACTCTTTTGCATGTTTTGGAGAAACAAATAAAACAACAAAACAGATAACCACCCACAAAAAACCCAAACCCAAACCAAAACAAACAACCCCCCCAAAAAACAACAACAACAAACAAACAAACAAAAAAACAACCTCAAAACAACAAAAACCAAAGTAACTCAAAACCAGAAGCCATCAAGCTTACACCCCCGCATTCTCGTAGAACATGGAGACGGGGTTTTCAGCCGACCCTTCGCACACACACACACAATTAGCAGATACACCATTTTAGAAAAATAGGACCTAATTGTCTGTCTTCGATAAACAATCATTCAAATGCCCAAGTATTTTGTTTCCATGTCTCAACAAGACAGGTGGGTAGCGTTAAGACCTCTCCGCTGTCCTGGTAAGACAATCAGACAAAGTCAAAATTATCTATGTGTTCGAAATGAAAGAACAATGAGGTGAGGAGAGGAAAATATTAAACAACATTAAGTTACTCTCTCCATGTACATGGCACACAACATCAAGTCAGTGTTGCCTGTGCTGCCGATTCAACCAGCACACAGCAGATGTGTTCAAGTGGTCGGTACAAGGACAAGCCCGGGACCTTTTTCAGGAAGTGTCTGGGTTTGTTCCTATGTACCATTTTGTTACCTGTGTGCTCTGAATCAGTGGCATGAACACACTGACGTGAATTGTGTACTTTGTAAACAGAGAGAGCCACTTTTATTGTTTGTTGTTTCATCTGAGTTCAACAAAAATGTGGACATAATCATCATTAAACTTCTGAAAATATTTCCTTCATCCTAGGAAACTAGTTTCCATCGATAGTGGGCCAGGTACACTGTTTCAGCGACATCCTCAACACATCAGCCTGTCTCCTTTTCCATGTGCAGCAAAGGCACCCCCCCAAAAGCCCCCACAAAAAACAACTCCAACAGCAACCAACAAGAAAAAACAAACCCAAACCGAACCCCGAGCACGACAAAAGCGCCTTGACGAACGAGTGTATGAAGCTCCGAAAAGCAGACATGGCTGATTTCAAGCGTCAGGATCCACAGCTGATGGCGGCTCACAGAATGGAACAGAACAACTTGTAGGGAATAATGTACGTGGGCGGGGGGTGAGGGGGTGAGGGGGGGGGGGAAGGGTGGAGGAACTGAGGGGTGCGGGGAAGAGGAGGGGGAAGTGGAAAAACAGGGTGAAGAGGAGGAGGAGGAAGAGGACGAGTAGAAGGAGGAGGAGGAGGAGGAAGAGGAGGACAGGGAGGAAAAGGAAAAGGAGGAGGTGAAGGAGGAAAAGGAGGAGGAAAAGGAGGAGGTGAAGGAGGAAAAGGAGGTGAAGGAGGAAAAGGAGGAGGAGGAGGAAAAGGAGGAGGAGGAAAAGGAGGAGGTGAAGGAGGAAAAGGAGGAGGAGGAGGAAAAGGAGGAGGTGAAGGAGGAAAAGGAGGAGGTGAAGGAGGAAAAGGAGGACAGGGAGGAAAAGGAGGAGGTGAAGGAGGAAAAGGAGGAGGAGGAGGAAAAGGAGAAGGAGGAGGAAAAGGAGGAGGTGAAGGAGGAAAAGGAGGAGGAGGAAAAGGAGGACAGGGAGGAAAAGAAGAGGAGGAGGAGGAAAAGGAGGAGAAGGAGGAAAAGGAGGACAGGGAGGAAAAGAAGAGGAGGAGGAGGAAAAGGAGGAGGAGGAAAAGGAGGACAGGGAGGAAAAGACAGGAGGATAATAATAAGGAAATGAAGGAGGGGGAGGAGGAGGAGTAAGAAAAGGAGGAGAAGGAAGAGGAGGAGAATAAAAAGTTGGAGATGCTTCATTTACTGTTGTAGACAGAATGATGAGCAAGTTGAAAACCTCAGCGTCACAGATACTATCATGCAAACAGCCAGTGACAATGACATCGTATTTGTGAACCAAGCAGTTTGACAAAACCTGCCTACTCTCAACTCGTGCACATGCATATAAATATAGTTGTGCAAAATATGCGCGTTGTTTGAACAAGACACTGTCGGCATCGTCATCAAAAACTGTTGAAAAACAAACAAAAAATAGACGTGTTTACCCTGAACGTGCACATATTTCTACGTGTACAGTGTCCCAACAGCTTGCTACTCCTTTCTCTCTGCGCGCGCGCGCGTGTGTGTGTGCTTGTGTTCGCGCACTCGTGTTTGTGTGTGTGTGTGTGTGTGTGTGTGTGTGTGTGCGTGCGCGCGCGCGCGCGCGCGTGCGTGTGTGTATGATGTGTGTGGTTATTCTTTTCTGTCATTTTTTTTAGTCTGCTCAGTTTCCTTGACCTGGGCAGACGTCAGAACGACCCGGCACTGTCGCGTCACAATGTGTACCAGAATCCGAATAACGTTTATCATATCAGTAAAATAAATTCACTCAGAAATGAATGATAGCACAAGGGGGATAAGCAGTTCAGTCTGTACGCCTTTTAGTCCTTTTTTTTCCAAAGAGAAAGGTGCTGACAACGCCAGTCTCCTCAGTTTGATGTTGTATTGACAAGACACTAGATCCAAACGGCCATGACCCAAAGCAGTGTTGACAGGAATGCAGACGTCGATATCGCTCCAAAGCCCACGAGTAGAGAATAGCTTTTTTGTTTGGAGAGTGTTGGAATAATTTGATCAGATTGTCAACTGGACCTTCAGGATTGGCGGCGAGGGCCACGTTTCACTGACCTATATCAACAGGAGCTAGCTCGGCCAGGAGACAAGGTGAATGAAACGCATTTTTCTTTCTTCCACCCTGTAGGATTCTAAACATAGTACATGTGCCGACTGATTATTCTGTGAATGAATATCAGCGTGAACTTTTCATTTAATAATTTCCACAAATCAAAGGGACAGATCGTCGTTTCACTCTTTTCTTGTCTAATCTAACTTCACTATTTTTAACCAAACTGCAATAACATTTGTAGTATTCGTTTCACACTGTTAAATGCTTCTTCAGGTGTTATCTATTTTATCTCGCTCTTCACGGTAAACGAATATCAGATCCATTATTGTTAAATAATAATAATAATAACAATTTCCGACACTATTCCCGACGCCCTGATGCAGCAACAGCTGTTATGGACCTCGTCCATCGACAGGGAGCACCGGGACAGGGGCCATGTCTGGTCACCGTACTGACACAGGACAGGGGCCATGTCTGGTCACCGTACTGACACATGTCTGGTCACCTTACTGACACAGGACAGGGGCCATGTCTGGTCACCGTACTGACACAGGACAGGGGCCATGTCTGGTCACCGTACTGACACATGTCTGGTCACCTTACTGACACAGGACAGGGGCCATGTCTGGTCACCGTACAGACACATGTCTGGTCACCGTACTGACACATGTCTGGTCACCGTACTGACACAGGACAGGGGCCATGTCTGGTCACCGTACTGACACATGTCTGGTCACCGTACTGACACAGGACAGGGGCCATGTCTGGTCACCGTACTGACACATGTCTGGTCACCTTACTGACACAGGACAGGGGCCATGTCTGGTCACCGTACTGACACATGTCTGGTCACCTTACTGACACAGGACAGGGGCCATGTCTGGTCACCGTACTGACACATGTCTGGTCACCTTACTGACACAGGACAGGGGCCATGTCTGGTCACCGTACTGACACAGGACAGGGGCCATGTCTGGTCACCGTACTGACACAGGACAGGGGCCATGTCTGGTCACCTTACTGACACAGGACAGGGGCCATGTCTGGTCACCTTACTGACACAGGACAGGGGCCATGTCTGGTCACCTTACTGACACATGTCTGGTCACCGTACTGACACAGGACAGGGGCCATGTCTGGTGACCTTACTGACACAGGACAGGGGCCATGTCTGGTCACCTTACTGACACATGTCTGGTCACCGTACTGACACAGGACAGGGGCCATGTCTGGTCACCTTACTGACACAGGGGCCATGTCTGGTCATCTTACTGACACAGGACAGGGGCCATGTCTGGTCACCTTACTGACACAGGGGCCATGTCTGGTCATCTTACTGACACAGGACAGGGGCCATGTCTGGTCACCTTACTGACACAGGGGCCATGTCTGGTCACCTTACTGACACAGGGGCCATGTCTGGTCACCGTACTGACAAAGGACAGGGGCCATGTCTGGTGACCTTACTGACACATGTCTGGTCACCGTACTGACACAGGACAGGGACAGGGGCCATGTCTGGTCACCGTACTGACAAAGGACAGGGGCCATGTCTGGTCACCTTACTGACACATGTCTGGTCACCGTACTGACACAGGACAGGGACAGGGGCCATGTCTGGTCACCTTACTGACACATGTCTGGTCACCGTACTGACACAGGACAGGGACAGGGGCCATGTCTGGTCACCTTACTGACACAGGACAGGGGCCATGTCTGGTCACCATACTGACACGGGACAGGGGCCATGTCTGGTCACCTTACTGACACATGTCTGGTCACCTTACTGACACAGGGGCCATGTCTGGTCACCTTACTGACACATGTCTGGTCACCGTACTGACACATGTCTGGTCACCTTACTGACACAGGACAGGGGCCATGTCTGGTCACCTTACTGACACAGGAACACTGCCCGCTTCTTTATCAGCAGTAAAAGGCTGAAGCACCAACAGACACGCCTAACGAGAATGTCTACACCCTGCTGCATCAACTTCCATTTTTTTAATGTAATATTTTCCCCCCAGAAAAAAATAGGTCAAATCGTGACCCCGAAAGGCAGCAGTCGCAAGATACAATATAATTTAAAGTATTGGCTCTCCAATGGTTCATTCATTTATTCGATGGCTTGATCAGTTATGTCTTTTGACAATAACAAAAATTAAAACATTTCCCATGTTTTGTAACAGTTTTATATCGCAGCTTTGCCCGAGTCGCGTCTTTGACAGTGACAAAAAATCAAACATTTCCCAGATTTTTCAAAACTGATTTTTTTTTTAAATATGAAACTTGCAAGTTAGTTTTGAGAAGCATAAGCCAAATCATTCACCGACCTTTGCAAAAAAAAAAAAAAAAAAGAAAAAAAAAGAAAAAAGAAAAGAAAAGTACAGGTATTACGTATCAAATAATATTATTGTGATTGTACTGAGTTTTGATAATAGAAACAATCAGACACGTCCTCGCCATTTGTTGAGAATTATCATTTTGTACCATTCATGCTGTTATATATATATATATATATATATAAAATTACACATATATATATATATTCCCCCCCCCCCATCGGAAACAATGTTTTTCATTTTGAATCGTAAACAAGAGTTCTCCATAATTTCATCGGTCTACCTATTATGTGCAATGTATAATCTGAACAATCATCTGGGGGAAATGGGACACACGGGAACACACAAAGGCGCTAAATTTCGGGGAAGAGATTTATGCAAAGTTAGCGGTACGTGACGAGGGAGATGGGCGTGAAAAAGGTCTGAAAAACAAAACAACACAACATTTACTACAGCAAAGCAATTTCAGCGATATAACCAAACATTGTTCAAATACTGAAACAAAATCCTGACAACCCCCAGCACTGCGAACAACCAAAAGGGGAATTACTCCGACATGGCATGGCGATGGCAGAGTTGTAGAACTTGAGAGGTACGTGCTCGCTGGTGATGCAAAATTCAGACAGGTTCTTCAGTCTCATCTGCCTTACTTCGCTTCTTTCATCACTCATCGTCATCATCATCAACACACACACACACACACACACACACACACACACACACACACACACACACACAATGTTCTTTATCATTACTCAGAATTTCAGTGATAGTGATAAACACCTGGCTTTAAAACACTATTGCTATCGGGTCACTGATTCTGAAACTCCATAACAACTATTGTCAGCGGCGCTGCATGCATTGGAACAGTCAGTGCGATGTTAATAACTATGGCGTTGTATACCGAACTGGACATTGTGATGGCTACAATGATGACTGATAGCCACAGTGCTATGTACAGGGCCCGGTGAGCCCCTGAATGAGGTCCTCATTGAGGTTCTTATCGACCGGAAATGACGAGAACCTCATGGTGTCAACAACCCGGCACTGACTATCAGCGACAGTCTTCAGTACACTGATATGCTTGAGCAACGATTGTGTCATGACGAGTGACATTATCATCATTACACTGTCGACGAGAGTTTCAGTGGAACAATCCTCATTACACTGTCGACGAGAGTTTCAGTGGAACAATCCTCATTACACTGTGGACGAGAGTTTCAGTGGAACAATCCTCATTACAATGGTACGATGTGTTAACACCCTTGTCATCAGTGCATGGGAAATACGTTTGATCCACACTGTCATGTTGATTCTTACAGCTGAATAACGCTGTTATGAATTCCATTGGTGTTGACCTTTTCTCTCCCGTCTAATCACTGCAGAGTGTTTTTCCACAAGGGATTTGACTGTAACAAAATGCTCATCAGGTTCATAACAACAAAGTTATCAGAAATAACACACATGGAAATACATCTGGGTACATGTAAATCATACTTGAAAATAAAAACAACAAAATAAAGCAAGTCAATTGCATATGCGACTGAATCTTGATAAATCAAACAACATAAAAGATTAGTTTTCAGACAAGAAATATCCGCTGTCTTGGTGCCAATATATAAGTGTACTGTTCTTAAAAGAGAAAAGAGACTGAGAAAAACAACAACAAAAATCCCCAACCAACCAACCAGCCAAAACCAACAAGACACCACCAGAAGTATTTCCGAAACGCCACCAATGCACAGCAGCCATGGCCACGTTTGCTGCTGGGTTCAGGTGAACCAATGCACAGCAGCCATGGCCACGTTTGCTGCTGGGTTCAGGTGAACCAATGCACAGCAGCCATGGCCACGTTTGCTGCTGGGTTCAGGTGAACCAATGCACAGCAGCCATGGCCACGTTTGCTGCTGGGTTCAGGTGAACCAATGCACAGCAGCCATGGCCACGTTCGCTGCTGGGTTCAGGTGAACCAATGCACAGCAGCCATGGCCACGTTCGCTGCTGGGTTCAGGTGAACCAATGCACAGCAGCCATGGCCACGTTCGCTGCTGGGTTCAGGTGAACCAATGCACAGCAGCCATGGCCACGTTCGCTGCTGGGTTCAGGTGAACCAATGCACAGCAGCCATGGCCACGTTTGCTGCTGGGTTCAGGTGAACCAATGCACAGCAGCCATGGCCACGTTCGCTGCTGGGTTCAGGTGAACCAATGCACAGCAGCCATGGCCACGTTTGCTGCTGGGTTCAGGTGAACCAATGCACAGCAGCCATGGCCACGTTTGCTGCTGGGTTCCGGTGAACCAATGCACAGCAGCCATGGCCACGTTTGCTGCTGGGTTCAGGTGAACCAATGCACAGCAGCCATGGCCACGTTTGCTGCTGGGTTCAGGTGAACCAATGCACAGCAGCCATGGCCACGTTTGCTGCTGGGTTCAGGTGAACCAATGCACAGCAGCCATGGCCACGTTTGCTGCTGGGTTCAGGTGAACCAGCACATCAGTCATTGTGGTGGGTCGTGACGCTATAGGCCTGGAGGTAACGGGACATGAATCCATCCACACACAGCTCAACTCAACAGCTCAACTCAACAATCGATCCACACACAGCTCAACTCAACAATCGATCCACACACTGCTCAACTCAACAATCGATCCACACACAGCTCAACTCAACAATCGATCCACACACTGCTCAACTCAACAATCGATCCACACACTGCTCAACTCAACAATCGATCCACACACTGCTCAACTCAATATCTGCAGGACTGATTCTTATTCTCTTTCTTTTCTTTGGCTGAAATCGGAGAGGTGGGTTTACAAGTCTTTATACCTGTTTTAAACTATAATTTCTTGTCACTGCTATTCCCCTTCACATCTGTTGAACCCGATGCATTAGTTCGATTTGTAACATACACACATACACGCGCGCGCGCACACAATGCTGTTTTATCAGGATGATGACAACTGCGCAACGAAATGAAAGAGGGGCAATGCACAGCTGTGATGGCATGCCACATCAAAACAAAAACAGTATATCATATATGTCTCTGTCTGTCTCCTGGCTGTCTCATCTCTCTCTCACACCGAAGTCAGAGTGTGAAACAAAACAAAGTGATACACAGTTGACAGGATAGGCGCCATTTCCACCTGTGGCACTGTCCACCAAGGCAGGCAACCTGGGAAGAGAATCGGAAACAGTGACCGTGAACACAGCAGCAGCTGATTGGCAAATGGAAGGACCGTTTGATAATCAACAGGTGAACAGAAAAACATAGAAAACTACATACATAATGTGCGATGCGCATGTCCTTTCTGAGGGTGGTGAGTGACGTTCTCACAGCACCTGTTGTCTTCAGCTGCTGACGACGGCAGCGAAATCAAACTCAGAAAAATCGTCCCTCCCTCTCCCTCCCCCTTGGCGCCCAAACCGTCCGCCGCTTCTCCAGGACTTGAGGCTCACGCATAGTTTTCTATGTCGTGAACACTTTTCTGTTTTAAATTCTGACACCCCCCACCCACCCCCAATCATATTTTCGTCTCCATTGCAATGTATAGTCTACTCCACATTACGCACAGTCGTTGCATTTGTGAAACAAGTTGCATGGCCCACCGATTATAAATTCCCGGCTACAAAGGAGAGTTACATGCCGATAGAAATCACCGATTATAAATAAATGACTGATTATTGACAGGTACATGCTGACCTGAGTCATCGATTATACAGAGTTATACTCAGCACCGTGGGAACTTGGGAACATCAGCCAACAACCAACTATCTGTGGCAGACAGCGAGATTCGTGAAGAGAAAAACAACAACGTTTTAGTTGCCAATGACATCAAACGCTAAAATAAATGTCGAACGGCATGAGACTAGCTGACCCAATGCACTCCACAATGTGGTACTGCCGTTTATCATCCAACTTCATCAACTGACACACTCCACAATGTGGTACTGCCGTTTATCATCCAACTTCATCAACTGACACACTCCGCAATGTGACATTGCTGTTCATCATCCAACTTCATCAGCTGACACACTCCACAATGTGGACTGCTGTTCATCATCCAACTTCATCAACTGACACACTCCGCAATGTGACATTGCTGTTCATCACCCAACTTCATCAACTGACACACTCCGCAATGTGACATTGCTGTTCATCATCCAACTTCATCAACTGACAGGGGTCCTACATCGACAAGGAGTCAGCTGTCTTGGTTACATTGGATCGACTTCAAAACGGAAACAGAACGGTTTTCGTCCCATTTACTTCATTCACATATATTAACGGATCAGTGCTGCAAACAAGGCGAAGAGAAGAAAAGCAAACAGAAAAGACAAACCGTTCTTTCCAAAGCATGAAAAGTTCATCAGCACGACAGTGAAATGGTTCAGTCATAGTTCTCCCATCTGATCCCAAAACTGAATGGCAGCTGAAATTCATTGTTTGCTGTTAAGCAGGATTGACATTTTTGTTAGTGTTTGAGACGTGTATACAGAACAGCAGACAAATTCAAACAGAAAGCATGCTGGCAATGAATAGCGATAAGGAAAAAAACCAACAAAACAATAATTTTATCAATAAAAAAAAGTTTGCACAAGAGCATGTCACAATAGACGAGCTCTTCGAATGAAACGTGAATGGGAATATAAATCAGGTCAAGGGATTCAGACAAATTTAAATCAGGTCAAAGGATTCAGACAAATTTAAATCAGGTCAAAGGATTCAGACAAAATGATTGACATCTGTTTCCTGCCTTTTATCGGCATTTACCACGATAGCATGATCGTTGGAGGTACAACACTTAGCGACACTGACACACCGGAAAAAGGAATGATCAAATAGGACGTTTCCGGTTTAAAGCAGCAACTGTTGCAGTGCTCACGTACGCCAAATGGTCTGGTTGCGCATCTGAGGACAACTGGAAACAGACACTACACAATGTCTGCAAGACCAGAACCCTCCCCCTTCCGTCCCACTTTGACAAAACTTCGATTTCGTCCACTTCACCGCATCAATCGCTGACTGAAGGGTTCTGTATTACAGTGGTATCATGTGAAAAACAGTGAGCCTTAGCCGTTGTAAATATCGATTCATTTTCATCGCCAATGTCTTTCACACGCACGCAACTGGCTGGCATTACCAAAAGTTCGAGGTAACACGGGACTGGCATCACTATACGTATGATACCAAAAAACAAACAAGCATAATAAAGAAAAGCAATAAGGTGACATACTAAAAAAGACTTAATGGCTGATCATCGTTCAGAACTGATTTAAGTATGATAAATAACAAGTTCCTTTTCTTACCCATCAATACGCATGTCAATCAATGTGAAAACCAAGAACACAAGAGTGATCCCACTCAGGAGCAGTAGGCAAAGTCCAATCTTCAAAACAAATAGGATGTTTACAATAATGTATAGTTATGATGTTTACAATAATGTATAGTCAGGAGAGAAATGGGGGGAAATCCTCGCCCCGTTACACAAATTCAGAGTATGCAAATAACTCTCAGGATATAATATTATCACAAACGAACGAAAACGTTCTGCACATCTACAGAAAAAGCTTCTCCGCCATAATTAGGAACGCTTGAAGAAAAACAGGCATGCATTCCTCTGTTTGATACACACTTCGGAGGGGTGGGGTGGGGGGGGGGGGGAATCTGAGATGAAAACCATCAACTGTGTTCTGAACTTCCTTGAAAAAAACGAACATCGATTTTCTTTGTGTCAGAGAAAAGCACCGTCCATTTACTGTCCATGTTTGTCTTGGGAAAGATTCACCACCAACATTTACTGTCCATGTTTGTCTTGGGAAAGATTCACCACCAACATTTACTGTCCATGTTTGTCTTGGGAAAGATTCACCACCAACATTTATTGTCCATGTTTGTCTTGGGAATAATCACTACCAACATTTACTGTCCATGTTTGTCTTGGGAAAGATTCACCACCAACATTTACTGTCCATGTTTGTCTTGGGAAGGATTCACCACCAACATTTACTGTCCATGTTTGTCTTGGGAAAGATTCACCACCAACATTTACTGTCCATGTTTGTCTTGGGAAAGATTCACCACCAACATTTACTGTCCATGTCTGTCTTGGGAAAGATTGACTACCAACATTTACTGTCCATGTCTGTCTTGGGAAAGATTGACTACCAACATTTACTGTCCATGTTTGTCTTGGGAAAGATTGACTACCAACATTTACTGTCCATGTTTGTCTTGGGAAAGATTGACTACCAACATTTACTGTCCATGTTTGTCTTGGGAAAGATTCACCACCAACATTTACTGTCCATGTTTGTCTTGGGAAAGATTCACCACCAACATTTACTGTCCATGTTTGTCTTGGGAAAGATTGACTACCAACATTTACTGTCCATGTTTGTCTTGGGAAAGATTCACCACCAACATTTACTGTCCATGTTTGTCTTGGGAAAGATTGACTACCAACATTTACTGTCCATGTTTGTCTTGGGAAAGATTCACCACCAACATTTACTGTCCATGTTTGTCTTGGGAAAGATTCACCACCAACATTTACTGTCCATGTCTGTCTTGGGAAAGATTGACTACCAAAATTTACTGTCCATGTCTGTCTTGGGAAAGATTGACTACCAACATTTACTGTCCATGTTTGTCTTGGGAAAGATTGACTACCAACATTTACTGTCCATGTTTGTCTTGGGAAAGATTGACTACCAACATTTACTGTCCATGTTTGTCTTGGGAAAGATTCACCACCAACATTTACTGTCCATGTTTGTCTTGGGAAAGATTGACTACCAACATTTACTGTCCATGTTTGTCTTGGGAAAGATTCACCACCAACATTTACTGTCCACGTTTGTCTTGGGAAAGATTCACCACCAACATTTATTGTCCATGTTTGTCTTGGGAAAGATTCACCTCCAACATTTACTGTCCATGTTTGTCTTGGGAAAGATTCACCTCCAACATTTACTGTCCACGTTTGTCTTGGGAAAGATTCACTACCAACATTTACTGTCCATGTTTGTCTTGGGAAAGATGAACGCAGAATACGTTAAAACACAACAATGTACCAATACAGTGAACTATTTGACAAACATCAGCCAGCCATGGTTTTGGTGTCTCACTGAGAACAGATAATACAATCTGACAAAGTCCAGTCTGCATATTCTGGCTTTTATGTATTGTTCTTAAAACTTATGTACACTTACAACTTTTCATTTCAAATTTAGTTTAAAATTTTCCTCAAACTTATTACAGCAGTCAGTAAATTTTTTTTTTAAATCTGAAAGGAAAAGGCACAGCATTTCTAAACCTGTTTCACCATCTGTCTTCACATCCTTTCCGACCTATTTCCAGTCGGATTAATGAGGTCAACGTGAAGTGAGTTCAACCAGCTGCTAGTGGCCGTGGTCCTGACTATCGCCATGCATTAGTGCTGACATCAGGTTGGAAACAAACAGCAAGAAAGCACGGCTTTCCTTTTTTGTCACGGAAAAATATGTTAGGAGTTATACTGTAAAATTGGCTGCACCTGGCTTTAAAGTTGTATATTCCATTTTCAAAATACAACATAAACAACAAATAAAACCAAATAACCGTCATGACACATGGTTGTAATTCAAGACAGTGTTCCACTCCAATATCCATTTACTGCTTGTATACCTCTGTGACAACTAAATCCAGCTTGTATACCTCTGTGACAACGAAATCCAGCTTGCAAGCGTACGCTCAGTTTACTCAGTACGTCTTATGGATAACACACACACACACACACACACACACGCACACACACACACACGGAGCGAGAACAAGATGGATTCTGGAAGCAGTTTTCTGTGTAAACATTGATAAAATGACTGGCCGCTCATGACCCTGTCATCTCTTGACGTACCGTGGTTTCATTTGGCGATGCGAAATATTTCTGTTATTTCTTTTACTTCGAGTCGGATAGTTTCACTAAATTAGGTCATTTGCCGGGAACAAAACACATTGGAGAGAAAGGAGAAAAGAAAACAACGACAAACATATTACTGTATAAAATCAAAATCTGCTCCGAAGCTTGAAAGTGATGGGACTGAGAGGAACAGAAGGGACACCGCACGATCACTGAACTCTGGCAATAAACCTCTATCTGGAACAACCATATCCCTGCCTCTCATTCTGTCTTTGCCTTTCCTTCATCACTAAATACTCATCTTTTTAAAACGTATCTGTAAGCACTCAGCTTCTTTCTTCTCCAACACCAGCCTTGCCAGCTCACTTTGGATGCATGACAAATGAGAGAGGGAGAGGGGGAGGGGGAGGGGAGGAGGTTCTGACAAAATGTGGTCATGAATGATTCATGTAATCTGTAACTTTTTCTTTCATGTAAAGCGCCCTGAGCTCTTTGAGAGAAAGGGCGCTAAATGACTGTACATTATTATTATTATTATTATAATTATTATTAGTATCATTATCATTATAAGTATCGTTATCAAAACAAATCTCATCCACAGAGGGCGTCTGACCACGACAAAGTGGGTGGGGGAGGAGGAGGATTCCAAAAGGATGACGACTGCTATGTAGCTGGGTTGGAGGCTGAAAGTCACGTTCCATGGTGACTGGAGACCGTCACACCATGCAAACAACTGGAGACCGTCACACCATGCAAACAACCAGACACAACGTTCCATGGTGACTGGAGACCGTCACACCATGCAAACAACCAGACACAACGTTCCATGGTGACTGGAGACCGTCACACCATGCAAACAACCAGACACAACGTTCCATGGTGACTGGAGACCGTCACACCATGCAAACAACTGGAGACCGTCACACCATGTAAACAACCAGACACAACGTTCCATGGTGACTGGAGACCGTCACACCATGCAAACAACCAGACACAACGTTCCATGGTGACTGGAGACCGTCACACAATGCAAACAACCAGACACAACGTTCCATGGTGACTGGAGACCGTCACACCATGCAAACAACCAGACACAACGTTCCATGGTGACTGGAGACCGTCACACCATGCAAACAACCAGACACAACGTTCCATGGTGACTGGAGACCGTCACACCATGCAAACAACCAGACACAACGTTCCATGGTGACTGGAGACCGTCACACCATGCAAACAACCAGACACAACGTTCCATGGTGACTGGAGACCGTCACACCATGCAAACAACCAGACACAACGTTCCATGGTGACTGGAGACCGTCACACCATGCAAACAACCAGACACAACGTTCCATGGTGACTGGAGACCGTCACACCATGCAAACAACCAGACACAACGTTCCATGGTGACTGGAGACCGTCACACCATGCAAACAACCAGACACAACGTTCCATGGTGACTGGAGACCGTCACACCATGCAAACAACCAGACACAACGTTCCATGGTGACTGGAGACCGTCACACCATGCAAACAACCAGACACAACGTTCCATGGTGACTGGAGACCGTCACACCATGCAAACAACCAGACACAACGTTCCATGGTGACTGGAGACCGTCACACCATGCAAACAACCAGACACAACGTTCCATGGTGACTGGAGACCGTCACACCATGCAAACAACCAGACACAACGTTCCATGGTGACTGGAGACCGTCACACCATGCAAACAACCAGACACAACGTTCCATGGTGACTGGAGACCGTCACACCATGCAAACAACCAGACACAACGTTCCATGGTGACTGGAGACCGTCACACCATGCAAACAACCAGACACAACGTTCCATGGTGACTGGAGACCGTCACACCATGCAAACAACCAGACACAACGTTCCATGGTGACTGGAGACCGTCACACCATGCAAACAACCAGACACAACGTTCCATGGTGACTGGAGACCGTCACACCATGCAAACAACCAGACACAACGTTCCATGGTGACTGGAGACCGTCACACCATGCAAACAACCAGACACAACGTTCCATGGTGACTGGAGACCGTCACACCATGCAAACAACCAGACACAACGTTCCATGGTGACTGGAGACCGTCACACCATGCAAACAACCAGACACAACGTTCCATGGTGACTGGAGACCGTCACACCATGCAAACAACCAGACACAACGTTCCATGGTGACTGGAGACCGTCACACCATGCAAACAACCAGACACAACGTTCCATGGTGACTGGAGACCGTCACACCATGCAAACAACCAGACACAACGTTCCATGGTGACTGGAGACCGTCACACCATGCAAACAACCAGACACAACGTTCCATGGTGACTGGAGACCGTCACACCATGCAAACAACCAGACACAACGTTCCATGGTGACTGGAGACCGTCACACCATGCAAACAACCAGACACAACGTTCCATGGTGACTGGAGACCGTCACACCATGCAAACAACCAGACACAACGTTCCATGGTGACTGGAGACCGTCACACCATGCAAACAACCAGACACAACGTTCCATGGTGACTGGAGACCGTCACACCATGCAAACAACCAGACACAACGTTCCATGGTGACTGGAGACCGTCACACCATGCAAACAACCAGACACAACGTTCCATGGTGACTGGAGACCGTCACACCATGCAAACAACCAGACACAACGTTCCATGGTGACTGGAGACCGTCACACCATGCAAACAACCAGACACAACGTTCCATGGTGACTGGAGACCGTCACACCATGCAAACAACCAGACACAACGTTCCATGGTGACTGGAGACCGTCACACCATGCAAACAACCAGACACAACGTTCCATGGTGACTGGAGACCGTCACACCATGCAAACAACCAGACACAACGTTCCATGGTGACTGGAGACCGTCACACCATGCAAACAACCAGACACAACGTTCCATGGTGACTGGAGACCGTCACACCATGCAAACAACCAGACACAACGTTCCATGGTGACTGGAGACCGTCACACCATGCAAACAACCAGACACAACGTTCCATGGTGACTGGAGACCGTCACACCATGCAAACAACCAGACACAACGTTCCATGGTGACTGGAGACCGTCACACCATGCAAACAACCAGACACAACGTTCCATGGTGACTGGAGACCGTCACACCATGCAAACAACCAGACACAACGTTCCATGGTGACTGGAGACCGTCACACAATGCAAACAACCAGACACAACGTTCCATGGTGACTGGAGACCGTCACACCATGCAAACAACCAGACACAACGTTCCATGGTGACTGGAGACCGTCACACCATGCAAACAACCAGACACAACGTTCCATGGTGACTGGAGACCGTCACACCATGCAAACAACCAGACACAACGTTCCATGGTGACTGGAGACCGTCACACCATGCAAACAACCAGACACAACGTTCCATGGTGACTGGAGACCGTCACACCATGCAAACAACCAGACACAACGTTCCATGGTGACTGGAGACAGTCACACCATGCAAACAACCAGACACAACGTTCCATGGTGACTGGAGACCGTCACACCATGCAAACAACCAGACACAACGTTCCATGGTGACTGGAGACCGTCACACCATGCAAACAACCAGACACATACGTTCCATGGTGACTGGAGACCGTCACACCATGCAAACAACCAGACACAAACGTTCCATGGTGACTGGAGACCGTCACACCATGCAAACAACCAGACACAACGTTCCATGGTGACTGGAGACCGTCACACCATGCAAACAACCAGACACAACGTTCCATGGTGACTGGAGACCGTCACACCATGCAAACAACCAGACACAAACGTTCCATGGTGACTGGAGACCGTCACACCATGCAAACAACCAGACACAACGTTCCATGGTGACTGGAGACCGTCACACCATGCAAACAACCAGACACAAACGTTCCATGGTGACTGGAGACCGTCACACCATGCAAACAACCAGACACAACGTTCCATGGTGACTGGAGACCGTCACACCATGCAAACAACCAGACACATACGTTCCATGGTGACTGGAGACCGTCACACCATGTAAACAACCAGACACAACGTTCCATGGTGACTGGAGACCGTCGCACAATGCAAACAACCAGCCACAAACGTTCCATGGTGACTAGAGACCGTCACACCATGCAAACAACCAGACACAAACGTTCCATGGTGACTGGAGACCGTCACACCATGCAAACAACCAGACATGTTCAGCGCGGAACAGAGGGGAGGGGTCTGCTGTCTTCACGAGCGGTTCTCGCCAGGCTTCAGGTGGAGCCTACAGGTGAACAGGTTTCAGGTGGGGCCTACAGGTGAACAGGTTTCAGGTGGGGCCTACAGGTGAACAGGGGTACAGGTGAACAGGAGGTTTCAGGTGGGGCCTACAGGTGAACAGGGGTACAGGTGAACAGGAGGTTTCAGGTGGGGCCTACAGGTGAACAGGGGTACAGGTGAACAGGAGGCTTCAGGTGGGGCCTACAGGTGAACAGGGGTACAGGTGAACAGGAGGCTTCAGGTGGGGCCTACAGGTGAACAGGGGTACGGGTGAACAGGAGGTTTCAGGTGGGGCCTACAGGTGAACAGGGGTACAGGTGAACAGGAGGTTTCAGGTGGGGCCTACAGGTGAACAGGGGTACAGGTGAACAGGAGGTTTCAGGTGGAGCCTACAGGTGAACAGGGGTACGGGTGAACAGGAGGTTTCAGGTGGGGCCTACAGGTGAACAGGGGTACAGGTGAACAGGAGGTTTCAGGTGGGGCCTACAGGTGAACAGGGGTACAGGTGAACAGGAGGTTTCAGGTGGGGCCTACAGGTGAACAGGGGTACAGGGAGAGAGACTGGCCTGGAGCTGGCTAACGCCACATGCATTCCAAATGAAACGTGACAGAGTGTCTGTGTCGATAGCAGCTTCACCAAACGACAGCAGAATCTGCACCATTCTGTCATGATCATCTCTGAGAGGTTTGACGCTGTGTATGTCCCTGTGAGCATGAACGCTGGCATGTATTCACAACACGCATGGAAATGGGAAAGAGGCGGGCTTGCACACACACACATACACACACACACACACCGTCTATCTCTCCCCCCACCCCATGTGTCCCATGCAATCTCACTGGGTTTTCCGATCCTCCATGAAAGTCAAGGTCAGATAATAGACAACAGTGGAACACTAGTCCTTGGTCAGTGCAGCAAGGGATGAGATGCCGGCCTGTCTCTCCCGACAGCTGTACAATGCTCACACAACACCCTGCCGGCCTGTCTCTCCCGACAGCTGTACAATGCTCACACAACACCCTGCCGGCCTGTCTCTCCCGACAGCTGTACAATGCTCACACAACACCCTGCCGGCCTGTCTCTCCCGACAGCTGTACAATGCTCACACAACACCCTGCCAGCCTGTCTCTCCCGACAGCTGTACAATGCTCACACAACACCCCGCTCTATGTTGCACAAGGAATCCAGTAAATGGCATGTTTGGGTCAGAGAACACACATCAGTTTGCACGGCTGATACTACCTGACTAGAAGCGTCATTGAGTCGCAACGTAAAAAAACACACAATGTTGAGGGTATTGGACTTGATCCAGAAACGTTTATGCATTATAATGAAAATAATAATAATCATACTAACTTAAAAAACAATGATACAATACGACTAAAATTAATGGTAATAATAGACTTGAACCAGTTGCATTTACACACATTAGTCATAAAAATAGCAATGATGATAATAATCATAACAGTAATGCAATGCAATAATAAGATTTTAACCAGTTGCGTTTACACACATTAATAATGATAATGATAATAATATTAATAATAATAATGAAACAGTTATAAAACAATAATACAAAAATAATAACAGACTTGAACCAGCTGCGTTTGCACACATTAATAATAATAATAATAATAATAATAATAAGAAGAAGAAGAAGAAGAAGAAGAAGAAAAATAAGAATAATAATAACCACCATACAGCGCCTGCAATGAAAGACTTGGCGGACAGTGCTAACAGGTGACAGGTGGACACACAGGGTCAGCATTGCCAAGACGTGAATGGCTGAGGACTGCACTGGGTGTGGACACTCCTCCACCTCACAACCACGTCATCTAGCCACAACACTGCCCCCGACACAAACAGTCCTGCACAGGTATGCAATGAGAGAGAAATGCGAGAAAGGGATAGGGGACGGGGGGGGGGGGGGGGGGGGGGGGCTGAGGACGACACAGCGTTACAACGTTTTGATCCGCTGCCACACATATATAACACCAACATGTTTATACATAGTTCTTGGGGTTTATGTCTATACATAGTTCTTGGGGTTTATGTCTATACATTGTTCTTGGTGTTTATGTCTACACATTGTTCATTGTTCTTGGAGTTTATGTTTATACATATAGTAAGTCAAAGTTTCTCTGAAAGAGTACAAACAAAAGAAACATTCCCCCACGCCCAGGTGACAGTAGCGTACAGCAGGGCGATGTTGGCGTCACGTGACCAGCCCCTATACCTGGGAGGAGTGGCGCCCCCTGCCCGAGTCAGTGCTGCTTCTGCTGACGTTGGTGACCCCAGGCACGAAGTTCAAGGCACTTCGCTCCGACACCTCCCCCTCCTCCTCCTCCTCCTCAGCCAGGTCGGGGTAGGGCGGCAGTAGGAACTCGTCCTCCCGGGGTTCCACGTCGGGCCGACCGTCGTGGTCCCTGTCCGCCGGGCCGCCGTACGCCGCGCTGCCGTAGTCCTCTGACGGGTGACGGCTCTGACGACCTCTGAAGTCCACGGGAGGCACCGTGCTGCTCCGCGCGCCGTACAGCGGCCGGTCCGGGTTGGTGGGGTGGGACGTGAACACAGGGAGGTCTGTGGAAGTCCGCCTCACTCGGCCCCCGTAGTCCCCGTCCCCCCCAGCACCCCCCCTGTCATACTGCCCCTCCCGCCTCCCCCCGTAGCCGTCTGGCCCCGAGGAGGCCAGGTGAAAGGTGGGGCCGTGCACCCCGTATCGGGCGGCAAAGTCCGCACCTGGAGTGAGGGCCCGCCTGGGCGTGGTGCCCCTCCGGCCCAGACTGCCGGACTCGTCCCCGCTGCCCGGGTCTGCGCTGTAGCTGGGGGGCTGGGAGCGGGGGCCACCCCCAGGCAGGGAGTGCAGGCTGGTGGTGTGGGGGTGGGGGGTGGTCCTGGGGTGGGTGCCGCTGCTGTGTGGGGGGGCCTGGCGCTGGGGCCTGGTCAGGGTACTGTCGGTGTCAGAGTCGAACCGGAAGCTGCAGGGCGAGTCTCCCCGAAAGGTGGTGAAGCTGACTTCCGGGTCACGTGAGCGGAAGGAAGTGTTGGTGTTGGCGGCCTGACTTCCGCTCCCTTTGTAGGGCATGGGGGAGGAGGTCTTCATGGCGGCCCCTGCAACACACGTCCGTAGATATACTTATCCAAGATGCTTCGGGACCAGATTTGATTCGGAGTAGATTTTCTTTTTTTCAAATTGATCTTCAAGTAATTTTTCGACCTCTTCATCCTCAACGAAACATTTTCAACAAACTTTGATCTCCATTCAATCTACTTTTTCTTCCCGTGTTTTCAGCTGTTGGGTTCCCCTTCCTGGTACATATACTTTGTTGATGATTTTCTCACATTGAAAAAAAACACCCAAAAAAACAAAAACAAAAAAACCCCTAAAAAACCCAGCACGACAAGTGTATACCCTCATTGCCTGGTTCTTGTTCTGTTTCCAGATCTGTCACCTCTCTCTTCAGCTTGTAAAAGAACAAAAGCAGCAGAGAAAACCCCACTTGCGGAGACATTCCAAGAACACAACTTAGCGATGATCAAAGCAGCACAAAGCTGGATGAGCGGTCAGCCTTTGGTCTGTGGAAACTGCGTACACTTCGGGAAATTGTGAACGCCACGCAGACTTAGCGCTGCTAACTTCCTTTGTAAAAATCAGCATTGGTTCAATTCTTTGTCAGGCAGTATTACTTCTTGTGCATTTTGTTTTCAGTAAGAATGTCAACTGTGTGTAAGTTTCTTTTTTTAATTTTGTTTCTTTGTTTTTTTAAAAATCGTCTTCTTCTGAGGAACCTTTTACGAGGATTAACCATACAATCATTACACGTCATTCAGTGTCCCGTTTTTTTTGCTGGATGTTACATAAAGAATGGCCAAAGTTACTTCATGCAACACGCCCTATTTCAACACACACACACACACGCACGCACACACGCACGCACACACAACCACGCACAGATATGCACACAAACACACGCCAACAGACACACAGACACACGCCAACAGACACACGGATGTGGCTGCACACGGAGCTGACCTCTGTCCCTGTGAGCGGCGTTGTTGACGTCAAACTCTGAGCCGCCCCTGCCGCTGTCACTGGTGCTCTGGTTGGACAGTCCGCTGAGGCTGAGGCTGTCGTCTGCCCGCTTCACGGCGTCCAGGTCCTCTGAGGACTGGGGGCATCATAATCATCATCATAATCATCATCATAATAATGATCATAATGATCATAATCATCATCATAATAATGATCATAATCATAATTATAATAATAAGAAGACGAAGAAGAAGAAGAAGAAAAAGAGGTTCAGTTCTGTTCAGTTACACAAGGAGGCGTCACTGCGTTCGGACAAATCCATATACGCTACGCCACATCTGCTATGCAGATGCCTGACCAGCAGTGTAACCCAACGCACTTAGTCAGGCCTTGAGAAGAAGAAGAAGAAGAAGAAGAAGAAGAAGAAGAAGAAGAAGAAGAAGAAGAAGAAGAAAAAGAAGAAGAAGAAGAAAAAGAAGAAGAAGAAGAAGAAGAAGAAGAAAATACAGGTTTTCACAGTGCAGTACTCCCATCCCAGATGGGGCTCACCGCGCTCTACAATAAAACAAAAATTCAAGAATAAGTGACAAAAGTTTGTACACAAAATCAACACAGGCAATGTGACGGTCTCACATCACACAGGCCCAAATCACAGCAAAATAAATACATCACATTCACCATCATCAAAATGTACACTATGCAACAAGGCATCGCAGAAATTACATATACATAGAAAAATGGGTGGGAAAATTGTTTGATGCTATTGTCTGAGATTATTTGTCAGCTCTTGTTCATTTACTTATTGTCTGTTCTGACTGGATTTTGGTTTATACTTCAGGAATGAGTGTTTCTTTCAATAATCATAGCACAAAATCCATACTATAATAAAAAAAAGAGAGATAATATATTTATTATAGTGGAGAGTGTCTTGCTCAAGGTACATCCCCGCTCTCTTGGCCAAGAGCGTTTAGGACAGTCGACGCTGGGATGGTTCCCAAAAGCCAACTCGCTCCAAAGTCTGCAGCACTAAGACCCAGTGCAATACTGCCTCCTACTTTGAGAACAAGTTTCAAGTTTCAAGTTTTAATTATCCTTTCACTCCTTTTGGAGTATGGAGGATTACTGCAAAATAATGTTTTCATGCCCAGAACAAACATTTCCAAATACACAACAATGTCACATAAAAGTTGAGAAAACACAAATGTCATTTAACTCCAAAAGTGTAGCCAGGCAACATTTGCAAATCTAATCATCTTACTTACAGCTAAAATGACTTTTTTGCCTCCTATGAGCATATTACAAAAATTAAAAACCGATTTTGGAGACAAATATTTTTTAGGAACATATCTATGTCGTAACTGATCATAATTGGGACATTCCATTATAAAATGAAACTCATCACCAGTCACAGACATGTTACAAACCTTACAAAGCCGTAACTCTCGTGGTATGCCTTTGTGTCTCCCTGTTTCTATTTCCAACTTATGATTCCCACTTCGAAATCTGATGAAGCTGATAACGTAATTATCAGGCATTTGACTTATGTATTTTTCTCTACCAAATCCAGTTTTGAAATATCGATAAAACAAACATAGTTTACAACTCGCCTCTAGAGCATGTCTTTATAGATATTGAAAACAAACACACACACACAGACACACACATGCACACACCTGTCTGTGCAGGGAGTGGGGGTGGTAGTGGGGGTGGTAGGCGCCGTCCTGGGAGCGGAAAGTGGAGAAGTCGTCCCCCGCCCCCCGCTCCGCCTCCTCCCCCGGGTAAGGGTCCTCGGCCCGGTGAAACAGCCCGTTACGGGAGATCTCGATGATCTGTAACACAGCGTTACACAGCCCGTTACGGGACATCTCGATGATCTGTAACACAGCGTTACACAGCCCGTTACGGGACATCTCGATGATCTGTAACACAGCGTTACACAGCCCGTTACAGGACATCTCGATGATCTGTAACACGGCGTTACACAGCCCGTTACGGGACATCTTGATGATCTGTAACACAGCGTTACACAGCCCGTTACAGGACATCTTGATGATCTGTAACACAGCGTTACACAGTCCGTTAGGGACATCTCGATGATCTGTAACACAGTGTTACACAGCCCGTTACAGGACATCTCGATGATCTGTAACACAGCGTTACACAGCCCGTTACGGGACATCTGGATGATCTGTAACACAGCGTTACACAGCCCGTTACGGGACATCTCGATGATCTGTAACACAGCGTTACACAGCCCGTTACGGGACATCTGGATGATCTGTAACACAGCTGTAAACAGCTGGCATCAAACCATCACCAGTAACGTGTGTAAGGTTTGTGTGTGTGTGACTGTCAACAGCCTGGTGATGTGTTCCCCAGCTGCAGACAGCACCGCTGTTCATGTGATGTGGTCCCCAGCTGCAGACAGCACCGCTGTTCATGTGATGTGGTCCCCAGCTGCAGACAGCACCGCTGTTCATGTGATGTGGTCCCCAGCTGCAGACAGCACCGCTGTTCACTGGTTTTCACCACAACCAGTGGACTGGGAGAGTCTAGCGTCCAGTCTGTCAGTAGTGCATGGCCTCCCCACAGCATGCCCCATGCTGACATACCGTCCACTCACAGTGTACAGTCATCATTAACTTACCCACGTCCATCTCTCCTCTCTTTTTTGAATTTCTGCTTCTTTTTTCCAAACTTTATTTACGCATTATGGACTGGATGAAAAAAAACAAAACAAAAAAAACCTCACACCAAAAACAACAACACCCCCCCTCCCCAACACACACACACAACAAAAACAACCCCCTAACCCCCCCCCCCCACCCCCACACAACAAAAACCCAGAAAAAACTTCTACAACTGCTTATCCCTCATTCAAATCATTTACTCATATATTGATTCCTTCATTCTCTCTCTCCCTCTCCATCCTAACTTATTTCTCAGGTCTCTCTATCTCTGTGTGATACAAGGGAGGCAACGACTGGTTTTCCTGAAACCGAGAAGTTTGCGGCCCCTGGGACAACTTTTGAGAACTGCGTGTCTCAGTACCGAAACCAAGTAAAATAAAGAAAACATTTTTTTTTAATCGGAAAAAAACGTAAGTCACCATGGAAATGCACACAAAAGAAAACTCCCCCCACCCATAACGACAGCAAGCTCACCTCGGGCTGACCGTCAGGGTCGCTGTAGTTGCTGTGTGGCGGCATGATGACGTAGGGGTTGACGGAGCGGAGTGTGGCTGCATCAGGGCCCGGGTCGTGGCCCGACCCCCCGGCCCCGTCCAACGACTGTTCCGGCACAGGCTTGTTGAGCACCGTGTCGCTCAGGCCCCCCACATAGGCCGGGGACTCGCACACACCGGGGGCAATGTAGTACCCGCCTGGAACCGGGGGAGGGGGAGGGGGGGGGTAATCATCATGATGATTGTAGCAACTCCTTCACTTTCAATGGGGTGTCAGAACCGGGAGAGGGGGGTGATCATGATGATTGTAGCAACTCCTTCACTTTCAATGGGGTGTCAGAACCGGGAGAGGAGGGGGGGGGGGTGTTTTTCGATGATTGGATGATTATAGCGAACTTCTTCACTTTCATGGGGTGTCAGAACTGCGGGGGAGGGGGGGGGGGGGGGTGGTGATGCATAATGATGATTGGTAGGCAACTCTTTGCACTTTCATATGGGGTGTCAGAAACCGGGGGGTAGGGGAGATGTGGGGTGATCATAATGATTGTAGTCAACTCTCACTTCAATGGGGTGTCAGAACTCGGGGAGGGGGAGTTGGGGTATCATGATGAATGGTAGGCAACTCTCACTTTCAATGGGGTGTCAGGAACCGGGAGAGGGGGGGGGGGTGATCATGATGATTGTAGCAACTCCTTCACTTTCAATGGGGTGTCAGAACCGGGAGAGGAGGGGGGGGTGGTCATGATGATGATTATAGCAACTTCTTCACTTTCAATGGGGTGTCAGAACCGGGGGAGGGGGGGGGGGGGGTGATCATAATGATGATTGTAGCAACTCTTTCACTTTCAATGGGGTGTCAGAACCGGGGGAGGGGGAGTGGGGTGATCATGATGATTGTAGCAACTCTCACTTTCAAGGGGGTGTCAGAACCGGGGGAGGGGGAGTGGGGTGATCATGATGATTGTAGCAACTCTCACTTTCAATGGGGTGTCAGAACCGGGGGAGGGGGGAGGGGGGGTGATCATGATGATTGTAGCAACTCCTTCACTTTCAATGGGGTGTCAGAGCGTGTTCAATGTGATCAATGTAGGATTCACCACATCTGCAGATCTCTCCATAAACCCAATGCACTGATAAACCCTAAAGTTTGCGTAAAACAAAATAACAACAACAAACAAACAAAACAACCCCCCCCCCACCCCTCCACGAGTGTGGAAATGCACACACACACACACACACACACACACACACACACACTAATGATAATAACAACAACATCGATAATAACTGCAATGATTTTACTGCTGTGCATACATTACTATATTTTGCGCTTACCCCTGCAGCATTAGACCTGGCAAAGTGGTACAAGAATGAACAAATCAAACACAGGCAGACAGACATGACATATGGAGACAAAGTGTGACTATGGGGGCGGGGCCAACACAGACAGACATGACATATGGAGACAAAGTGTGACTATGGGGGCGGGGCCAACACACACAGACATGACATATAGAGACAAAGTGTGACTATGGGGGCGGGGCCAACACACACAGACACAAAGTGTGACTATGGGGGCGGGGCCAACACACACAGACATGACATATGGAGACAAAGTGTGACTATGGGGGCGGGGCCAACACAGACAGACATGACGACGTATAGTTACACCGACTTTGTGGCTTGGAGGGGGGCGGGGAGGGGGGGGGGGTGTTACAAAGACAGCCAGACATGACGACGTATAGTCACACCACTCTGTGAAATGTGGGAGGGGAGGGGGGGGGGGGCGGGGAGGGGGGGGATTACACAGACAGCCAGCCAGCCAGACAGGACAACCTATAGACACACACTGAATGTGACTGTGGGGACGGGGCCTACACAGACAGACATGACGACGTATAGATACACTGACTCCGTGACTTGGGGGGCGGGGCCTAAACAGACATGATTACGTATAGATACACTGACTCTGTGACTTGGGGGGCGGGGCCTAAACAGACATGCTGACGTATAGATAAACTGACTCTGTGACTTGGGGGGCGGGGCCTAAACAGACATGACGACGTATAGATACACTGACTCTGTGACTTGGGGGGCGGGGCCTAAACAGACATGATGAAATATAGAGGCACACTGACTGTGACTGTGGGGGCAGGACCTAAACAGACATACAGACATGATGAAATATTGAGGCACACTGACTGTGACTTTGGGGGCAGGGCCTAAACAGACATGATGAAATATAGAGGCACACTGACTGTGACTTTGGGGGCGGGGCCTAAACAGATATGATGAAATATAGAGGCACACTGACTGTGACTTTGGGGGCGGGGCCTAAACAGACATACAGACATGATGAAATATCGAGGCACACTGACTCTGTGACTTTGGGGGCGGGGCCTAAACAGACATGATGAAATATCGAGGCACACTGACTGTGACTGTGGGGGCGGAGCCTAAACAGATATGATGAAATATAGAGGCACACTGACTGTGACTTTGGGGGCGGGGCCTAAACAGACATGATGAAATATAGAGGCACACTGACTGTGACTTTGGGGGCGGGGCCTAAACAGACATGATGAAATATAGAGGCACACTGACTGTGACTTTGGGGGCGGGGCCTAAACAGACATACAGACATGATGAAATATCGAGGCACACTGACTGTGACTTTGGGGGCGGGGCCTAAACAGACATGATGAAATATAGAGGCACACTGACTGTGACTTTGGGGGCGGGGCCTAAACAGACATGATGAAATATAGAGGCAAACTGACTCTGTGACTTTGGGGGCAGAGCCTAAACAGACATACAGACATTATGAGATATAGAGGTACACTGACTCTGTGACTTTGGGGGCGGGGCCTAAACAGACATGATGAAATATACAGGCACACTGACTCTGTGACTTTGTGGGCAGGGCCTAAACAGAGATACAGACATGATGAGATATGGAGGCAGACTGACTCTGTAACTTTGGGGGCGGGGCCTAAACAGAGATAGAGACATGATGAAATATAGAGGCACACTGGCTGTGACTTTGGGGGCGGGGCCTAAACAGACATACAGGCATGATGAAATATACAGGCACACTGACTCTGTGACTTTGGGGGCGGGGCCTAAACAGACATACAGACATGATGAGATATAAATGCACACTGACTCTGTGACTTTGGGGGCGAGGCCTAAACAGACATACAGACATGATGAGATATAAATGCACACTGACTCTGTGACTTTGGGGGCGGGGCCTGCTGCCCCCCTGACGTGGCCTCGTGCTTCTTGCGGCCCTCCCTCCTCCTGATGCAGATGACGGCGGCTAGGGCCACCACGCCCACCACCAGCACCACGCCCACCAGCACCAGGGCCGTGATCAGGGCGGTGGAGGGGGCGGCTTTCTTGGCAGAGTCCAGCAGGGTGCTGCACGGCACAGACAAGAGGAGGCTATCAACTTGGTCACCCCCCAATCCCCATAACGGAGAAGGTCTGCCTACTTACACGGAATAGGTAAAAATCCCCACTTGTACACATGAGCGCATGTGGCGGTTGAGTCCGAGAAGAAGACGGAGAAGAAAAAGGAAGCTGATTTTTAAATTTTTTACCCCAATTCTCACTGTACAGAATTAACGAATAGTATTATTAAGTAAAAATTTATGATTAAAAAAAATTACACATACATACTTGCAGAGAGAGGACACGGGCTCTCAAGGCAATGGCGGAAGCAGCAGAAAAGAGTTCCAGCTGGATCTGGTCGAGGAGGAATGAAAGTAAACTTCATAAGGTATTAAATTTCCCTGCTCAGACTAGGCGTACGATAGCTCAATGATTAAAACGTCAACCAGAAAAGGTGACTCTGTCCTGAAGTGGCGACCACCCTGGAGGCGCGGGTTCGAACCTGCTGAGGACCAGGAAAAAAAACGAAAATAAAGAAGAAGGAAAAAAAAGGGCAGCAATACAAGGGCATCCAGGAGTCATGACCTGGGTGCGACCCGGCCCCCTTAGAATGTAAGGAGTTAAGGGCCGAAACACTTGACTGAGGGGGGGCTTCTTCTCTGAAGGCCTTGTACTGTCCAGCTCTCCCAAGAGTTTCTTATTGCTCAAGATCTATCTACCTATTTATTTTAGTTTATGTCTCAATTTTCGATGGATGCTCACCATATATTATGTCTTCAATTAATTCCAACATTTTCCAACAGCACCTTTCCTCCACACGTCGTGTGGCCCCTACCTGTTATCGAAGAACACGTCGAGAAACAGCACGGTCTGGTTGGACAGCTGTGGCGTCCCTTCGTCATGAGCCGCCACCCGCAGAATGTACAGCCCCACCTGCCGTCTGCTCAAGTAGCGGTGAAGGTAAAGGTCGCCTGACGTGGGGTCCATGCCGAACAGACCCGAGTCGTTGACGGAAGCGCACGAGTACACCAGGGCGGCGTTCTGACCCGCGTCCCTGTCCATGGCTCGGATCTGGGTGATGGGGGTGTGGGTGGGGTATGTGTGGGGGATCGACAGGCTGTCGTTCGTCTGCAATCATGATGATGATGATGATGATGATGATGATAATGAGGGCAACAGTTTCAGTTTCACAAGGAGGCGTCACTATGCATATACGCTACACCACATCTGCTACAGCATAACCCAACGCACTTGCCAGGCCTTGAGTGACATGCATAATTATATATATGTGTATGCCTGTCAGAGCTGACTTCTTCTACACATGCACAATCGCACACATATAGTACATAGAGACTCACACGTAAGCACACACACATACACATGCGCGCGCGCGCGCACACACGCTCACGCACATAAACGCACACTCAAAGACTTTCACACACACACATCCACCACACACTTACTCACACAACCACCACACACAGAGAATTACCAAGAAGCACATACACACACAAAGACCCCCCCCCCCTCAACCCCCTTCTCCAATCCCCCCCTCAACCCTCACCCCCTTCTCCAACCCCCACTCATCCACCCCCTTCTCCAACATCCCCCCCATCTACCCCCTTCTCCAACCCCCACTCATCCACCCCCTTCTCCAACATCCCCCCCAATCCACCCCCTTCGCCAACATCCCCCCATCCACCCCCTTCTCCAACATCCCCCCCATCCACCCCCTTCTCCTCCATCCCCCCCATCCACTCCCTTCTCCAACATCCCCCCCATCTACCCCCTTCTCCAACATCCCCCCCATCTACCCCCTTCTCCTCCATCCCCCCCATCCACTCCCTTCTCCTCCATCCCCCCCATCCACTCCCTTCTCAAACACCCCCCCCAATCCACCCCCTTCTCCTCCATCCCCCCCAATCCACCCCCTTCTCCAACATCCCCCCCATCCACCCCCTTCTCCAACATCCCCCCCATCCACCCCCTTCTCCAATCCCCACCATCCACCCCCTTCTCCAATCCCCCACCATCCACCCCCTTCTCCAATCCCCCCCCATCCACCACCTTCTCCAACATCCCCCCCCTCCACCCCCTTCTCCAATCCCCCACCATCCACCCCCTTCTCCAATCCCCCCCATCCACCCCCTTCTCCAATCCCCCACCATCCACCCCCTTCTCCAATCCCCCCCATCCACCCCCTTCTCCAACATGCCCCCCATCCACCCCCTTCTCCAATCCCCCCCCCCATCCACCCCCTTCTCCAACATAAACCCCCCCTCAACCCCCTTCTCCAGCACCCCCCCCACCTCAACCCCCTCCTCCAACATCCCCCCACCTCAACCCCCTTCTCAAACACCCCCCAATCAACCCCCTTCTCCAACACCCCCCTCCACCCCCTTCTCCAACATCCCCCCCTCAACCCCCTTCTCCAACCCCCCCTCCACCCCCAACACCCCCCCTCAACCCCCTTCTCCAGCACCCCCACACCTCAACCCCCTTCTCCAACACCCCCCCTCAACCCCCTTCTCCAACTCCCCCCTCACCCCCGCCCACCTCCGAGGGGTAGATGAAGTAGGGCGTGTTGTCGTTGACGTCATCCACGTGGATGGTGATTGTGGCGGTGGAGGAGAGGGAGGGGGAGCCCGCGTCACGCGCCACAACCGTGAAGAAATGCATGTCAGTGCGTTCTCTGTCCAACCGCCTCCGAGTCTTCACCTGGTGATGAAATGATGTTGACAGTATGACATGGATACTTGTATCGCGCCTATCGTCGTTCGCAGACCAAGCTCTAAGCGCTTTACAAACATAGGTCATTTGCACAACAGGCTGCCTTCCTGGCTAAAACCGACTGACGGCTGTCATCATGTCTCTCGTCATTGGTTTCTCGTGTCATTCAATGTTTCAGTCATGTACAAATATACTCATACAGACATGCAACGTTATGTGTATGACCGTTTTGTTTATTTATATCGCCATGTAGGCAGCCATACTCCGTTTACGGGGGTGTGCATACTGGGCATGTTCTCGTTTCCATAACCCACCGAACGCCGACATGGATTAAAAGATCTTTAACGTGCATATCTAATCTTCTGTTTGCGTATACACACGAAGGGGGTTCAGGCACAAGCAGGTCTGCACATATGTTGACCTAGGAGATCGGAAAAATCTCCACCCTTTACCCACCAGGGGCCGTTACCGAGATTCAACCATTGGATTGAAAGTCCAACGCTTAAACAACTCGGCTATTGCGCCCGTCAACTGGTGACAACAACATTAACATAGCACCTGAAGAAATGTATGTCTTCACCTGGTGACAACAACATTAACACAGCACCTGAAGTAATGCATGTCTTCACCTGGTGACAACATTAACACAACACCTGTATGTCTTCACTTGGTGACAACAACATTAACACAGCACCTGAAGTAATGTATGTCTTCACCTGGTGACAACATTAACACAGCACCTGAAGTAACGTATGTCTTCATCTGGTGACAACAACATTAACACACCACCTGTATGTCTTCACTTGGTGACAACAACATTAACACAGCACCTGAAGTAATGTATGTCTTCACCTGGTGACAACAACATTAACACACCACCTGTATGTCTTCACTTGGTGACAACAACATTAACACACCACATGTATGTCTTCACTTGGTGACAACAACATTAACACACCACCTGTATGTCTTCACTTGGTGACAACAACATTAACACACCACCTGTATGTCTTCACTTGGTGACAACATTAACACAGCACCTGA